>NC_053400.1:581500-875500 GCF_016859285.1 Xiphias gladius | reverse complement strand
AAAAGATACCACCTGGTGCTGACATTATGCAAGTCAATGATTTACATTGCACTATGTACTACAGACACACAACAGGTCCTGATCCAGACTATAAGAAAAAGTTTCTGAAAATAAAACAGACCACAGTACATCTTATATATATTTACTGGGACAAAATAGGAAACTGTGCAGTAAGCTGTGCACAAAACGAGGAAGTGAGGAAGCTGTACTGAGTGGTCTGGCTCACCACATGTCTCACTTTCAAAGAACAAAGACGGCAAGTGGGAAGATTTAGGAAGACTTGTAAAAAGTTGTGAAGCAATAAAAGACTGGACAGACACCAAAAAAGGCTATCTCTACAGTCCCAGTTTAAAAATTTACTCATGTGCATTACATTGGACAATACATGCTAAAACTGCAGTTCACTTGAGAGAAACTAGCCTGAAGCCGAGCAAGGTATTGGACCAATAACAAAAGACTTACTTAAAGCTAAAGTAATGGTTGAATGTCCAGATTCACCCTGCAATACTCCACTGTTTCCAGTAAAGAAACAGTGGAGTATTACAGTGGAGTATCATCTGTATGGAGGATGATTCAAGATTTACAAGCTGTGAACAAAGCAGTAGTACCAAGAGCCCCTACAGTTCCAGATCCTCTCACTCTTCTAAATGAGTTGGTTCCAAAAAATAAATACTACTCAGTATTGGAAATAAGTAATGCATTTTTCTCAGTGCCAGTCCACAAAGATAGTCAATTTTGGTTTGCGTTCACGTATAAAATGAAAAGGTATACTTATACCAGAATCCCACAAGGATATTGTGAGTTTCCTACAATATTTTCACAAGCTATGTCCGCCACTTTGGCCAAATTCACTCCCCCTAAGTGGAGCCAACTTCTACTTTATGTAGATGACATTTTAGTAGCTTCTGAAACACAAGAAGATTGCAAAAATGACACCATAGCCTTACTTCAGTTCTTAGCTGAACAAGGACACAGAGTTAACAAAGACAAATTGCAACTGTGGCAAACCATGGTAAAATACTTAGGATATAACCTTTCATGAGAAGGAAAACATTTAGACGAAGACAGAAAAACTTAAATTCTGCAAGCACCAAAACCTAGAAAGAAAAAACAAATGATATCATTTCTTGGTATGACTAATTTCTGCAGAAGCTGGATTTCTAACTATGCAGTGGTTACAGCCCCACTGACAGCATTAATCTATGACACTCCCATGGCTGCATCAGATCCACTAACCTGGACACCTGAAGAAGAAAATGCCTTTGTCAAATGAGGTGTATGGTCACATATGTAGAACTGAAACCCTGTGTTTAAATAGAGACCCTAGGTCAAAGGTCCTCAGAGGGTGCCTTGCAGTTTGAATAGGAGGAAATGCTTTGGACATAAAGACATAGGTTAGTGACGTTTTTCAGGAAAAACAACTGGTCTTATTTAAAACTCAGTGGTCAAGGCTGATTTTCAGAGTGGTTCTTTGGCTTCACACCCTCTCACAAGCAGGTGCTTCATTTGACGCTGTACTTCTTTGTAATAAACCTTTATATGCAATCAAGACGGCGTCAGTGGAGTCTCCTTCACCCTTTTCACATCATCATCACCATCTAATAAACTACACAAAATAAAACAGCTACTAGTAGGATCAGCAGTACTAGGACTTCCTGATTATTCCAAGGTGTTCACTGTAGACTGTAAAGATGGATACATGACTTCTGTCCTTACCCAAACATATAGAGAAAAAGACAGACCTTTGGCGTTCTACTCAGCAAAATTAGACTCAGTTGCAAGAGCATTGCCACCCTGTGTACAAGCTGTTGTTGTCGCTTCAATGGCAATACAGGAATCGGCCTCTATCGTGCTATTTAACCCACTTACACTGAAAGCACCACATGCTGTTTCTGTTATACTATTGCAGAACAAAATGTCGTATCTTTTTCCCTCGAGACATTTATCCTGTATGACAGTATTACTGTCACAGCCACATTTGACTATTAAAAGATGTACTACACTTAACCCTTCAACATTAATTCTCACCGCTACAGATGGTGATCCTCATGACTGCTTAGCAGAAATTTCAGATAGAGTATTACCCAGGCCAGATTTAAAAGACACTCCGTAAAAAGGAGCAGACAGAACTATGTTTGTGGGTGGCTCAAGCAGGAAAAACCCAGATTGAACTAATGCAACAGGATTTGCTGTAGTAACTGATACTGCAACCCTGATAGCCAAAATATTGCCAAAGCACTATTCTGCACAAGCAGCAGAGCTAGTAGCATTAACTGAAACATGTAAATTAGCTAGAAACAAGATAGCTAACATTTATACAGACAGCCAGTATGCATTTTCAACTATACATGTATTTTATCTTTTTAGTTATATTTACTTGTAAAATGCCTTGAGGATATCCAGTTTGGTACGCACCAAACACATAAGTGCCACTATCATTAGGATTTTGGGTTTTCTATGGTAATTAGGACTGTTTTTCCACCTTCTCCTTTTATCATTGATAATCTATTTTTTAGATCCGGAGATTTTTGTGGTTTTGTATTATAGCCCAAATCATGTGTTCCTGTATTTCGTATAGCCCATTTCCATTCTTCACAATTACAACCCCACAATTCCCACAATTACAAACACACCTACAGCGGTAGCCCCGACCTCCAATCCAGCTAAAAGACTTGTAAATACCTCACTAAACTCACTAAAAATGAAAAGATAGCCTTAGAAACAGGTTTTGTGGACAAAAATGAATGGTTGGAGTGGATGATGTACACTGCTCAACAAAATGGACAATCAAATTGTATTGCATGTTCAACTGCCAGACCTCAATTAGGAACTTCTCCTTTCAATTTAGATATAGAAAATGATCCCGGTGGTTTGGAGTGCATTTTGCAGATGTTCAATGGGACATTTGTTCCCACTGAAAAGAGATGTAAAACACTTTCTTTGTTGTTCCCAAAAGTTAAGAAAAACAGATATTCCACCCTCAGTGATAGCATGTAAAGGATATTTTACTTGTTTTGAGCGACAAGGTAATGGAAAGGATGTCAAGTCTCTCTCTCCAGATTATTTCCAAACAACTTTCAATATCACCAACAACAACGGGAATCTGTCAGCCTCTTGGTTTTCTAACCAGACGACTATGAGAGGGGACCTCTGGTGGTTGTGTGGAGACATGAAGCTAAGGCAAAAACTTCTTAAGTTCCCAACAGGTGAATTTGGAAAACTTGGAGATAAACTCTCCCAAAAAAACTTGAAGCTACATCGCCGTAATATGCCTTGAAGGTCATTTGACAACAGGATACACATAGATAGTATCGGAGTTCCGAGAGGAGTTCCCGATGAAATTAAAGCATGAAAACAAGTGGCGGCAGGGTTTATATTCTTTCTTTTCTGGTGGGCAACAATAACTAAAAATATTGATTGGACAAACTATATCTACTATGATCAGCAGAGATTTGTGAATTATACAAGAGATGCTGTGAGAGGCATTGCTGAACAACTGGGACCAACTTCACAAATGGTATGGCAGAATCGCATGGCCTTAGGCATGTTATTAGCTCAGAGAGGAGGTGTTTGCAAAATGTTTGGAACTTTCTGTTGCATCTTATCCCTAATAATACTTCCCAGATGGCAGTGTAACCAAGGCTTTGAAAGGACTAACTTCTCTGTCTGAGGAACTGGCTAAGAAGGAGTTAATGACCCCTTCACGTCACTGATGGAAAGGTGGTTCGGCCGCTGCAGTGGACTGCTGACTTCTCTCCTCATCTCGGTTGTGGTGGCAGCTGCAGTCTTAATCACTTGTTGATGTTGCTGCATCCCATGCTTACGAGGATTGACAATGAGACTAATTGAAACAACCTTATCTAAGACAATGTATCAGCAGGTACCTGAAGAGGAGGACTACATGGAAGACGAAGTATAACCCTTGATGTCTGAGTGAATTCAGGATGAAAAAAAAAAAAAACAGATTTTATTGTTTTTAGCGTATTTTTACAATATTTTTGATTTTGTTCATAGAGTATAAACAGGAGGGAAATGTTAGAAAAATTCTTACCCTTTATGCTCATGACTGTGTAATCACCTCGTATGTACCTCGTATTATTACTTGTGTGAGAATCTGTACAACTCTCTCATGACAATAGAGGCTGTGCCCAGGGGAGGAGGTGAATACCAAAGAGGAACAGGGCATTCTTGTTCCTCTCCTCAAGGCCATCTCACTTGTCTATTCCTGTATGATAAGCAAAGAACTATCTTCACCATGTATATTGATATATGTCACCTAAGAATACAAGCCTCTGCCCATCTGGCACATAAAAAGGACAGCAGAAGAACTAGAAGCAGACAACTCATTGCTGCTGTACTATCTTTTGCTGCTGTATGACTTTTCTCCTTGCTGCAAGAATAAACCACTTGCTTTGACTTCGGAGAATCCGTGTGTCATTAGAAAAAGTTTCTTAACACCTATTTCAGAGACTGGAACATTAAATTGGCATTAAAGGAAGCGCATTAACACATTAATTATGAATCCTCTCAGACACAGAGTTCCACAAGATTCTGTGCTTGGACAAATACTATTCTTCTTATATATGCTTCCTTTAAGGCAATATTATTAGGAAACACTCCATAAACTTTCATTGTCATGCAGATGATACCAAATGTACTCATCAGTAAAGCCACATAAAACTGATCAGTTAGCTAAACTTCAAGCATGCCTTAAGGACATAAAAATCTGATGGCCTGCAATTTTTTGCTGTTGTACTGACAACAACATTATGTTTCTCTTGTTTTAGCTTCTCTGCACTGGCTCCCTGTAAAATCCAAAACAGAGTTTAAAATCCTCCTCCTCAGCTACAAAGCCCATAATGGTAAGGCACCATCATATCTTAAAGAGCTCATAGTACCCTATTACCGTAATAGAACACAGTGCTACCAGAATGCAGGCTTACTTGTGTCTCCATGGGAGGCAGAGCTTTCAGATGTCAGACTCCTCTCCTGTGGAACGAAGGTAGATACCCTCTCCACATTTAAAAACTAGGCTTAAAACTTTCCTTTTTGATAAGTTTTATAGCTAGGGCTGGCTCAAGCTTGCTTTGAACCATCCCCTGATCATGCTGCTATAGGCCTAGACTGCTGGGGGAATGAGCTCCTTTTTCCTCCTCTCTCTCTCCATCTCTACACATTCATATCTTACTAATACATGTTACTAACTCAGCTTCTTCTCTATCCCATAGTTTTGTGCTTTCTTGTCTCCTTTCTCACCCTGTCGTTTTCTGCAGGTATTTCTGCCTCCGGAGCTGTAGAGTCTGAATTTGAAATTGCAAGCCACCTCCTGCACCCATGATCCTGCACCCACTGCTACCATTCTTCTTCTTCTTCTTCTTCTTCTTCTTCTTCTTCTTCTTCTTCTTCTTCTTTTTCTCCTTCTTCTTCTTATTATTGTTATCAGTGTTTCCCCAAGGATGGAGTGCTAGCAGCAGAGGGGAAGCATGCTCGCCAAAATAATAAAACTGTATTTGGCAACATGTAAAGCCACTTTAAAACTTAGTATCTCCAAAAAAGGTTTATCTATTTGCTCCCCTTTCAAAATATGACTGCCAGACAGTAAAGAGACCCATCTCCCCTCTACCCTAACTTGACCCAAGTAACATTCTCCTCATCACCACTGGCATTACTTTCATCTTTTGATCAGCCAGTCTTTTAAACTCATCTGAAAATTCAAATGTGATTTGACAAACAAGCTATTAGTTTTAATGTGTGACCCATATCACCCACAGGGTGACCATTTTCATCCACTGGTTGTGGTTTTTAAATTGTAAAATTACCTACATTTATGACATTTCTTTAAGGGAATCTTATACAAATAATATTTAAAGTTAATATATCTGTAAGGGAATCTGTCAGTTTGAGATTGACAGATTTCTCACATCGCCCTCATGCATAGTAAGGCCCCCTTCCAGTAAGAAGAAAAAAATCGGTGAATGTGGAATATGTACTACATTCGTATCAAGCTGGTTCTTCAAAATGTTGTTTTATTTCAGATATGTGTTTCCTTGCATATTCCTATCAAATTAGTTTGTTTGCTGCAACATTATTGTGCGTAGCTCAGGTGAAGTTGTAGGACTGTTTTCCCTTGGGTGAATGATGATCCTGAATCTGCATTGCTTGCTTAGTTGTTGACATATACCTGGTGCTTGTTATGACTGTTGTGCTGTTATTATCAAGTCATGATAATAACATTACTTTTAGCCTTTTCTCTTTCTCTTTCAACCCAACCAGGCGGGGCAGATGGCCACCTGCTGTAGCCACATCACATGGAACCCCTGGGGATTCTGGTGAGTCTCCAGTGAGCTGAGCCGCTTAACTACTCCTTGCTTTTCCCCATGCGCCGTCGCTGCTGTAAGAGCCTCCCCCGGCTTCTCCCCGATGACTTTGGTTGCTGAGAGGGAGCATCTTGTTAAGACTTTTGAATTTAACTTTAGACCTAGGCCACAAGTCTTTAACTCACAGGTGAGTGAACACACTTGTATTCACCAAATACCCGGATCCAAATAAGACAGTTGCTTAGTACCAGCTGATCGACTCAGCTTTTTTACCGCTGTAACTGAAGAAACCAGCGTGCCATGACCGTGTGAGGAGCATGACAAATGACCCTGCCAGTGTTCAGCCAAGGGCCACTTTGAAGCCACACCAGGCGGATCTACACACATCTCAACTGCTATCTGAAGCACCTAAAGGAAGAGACTTGTGTCTGGGCAGAGACTTAAGTCATTATCAGTGTGTTTTGTAAACTTTATTGCTTGTAAACTGCTGTTATTGTTGTGAAGAGCAGACCACTGTGTCCTGTAATTGCTGTAAAATGCGGTGGAGTATTAGTACATTGTTTGCTGCTCATTTTAATTGTGCTTAGTGCATTAGAGTTGGTTTGTGTTCTCCCTCGTTGTGGGCTGCTTATTTTAATCTCACCGGGGCAAAGCCAATGAGCTGCAAAAAAAAAAGACCAGTTCCCATCCTGACAAACGCTAGTTCGGCAGCTGTGCTACTGTGTGGTAAAATAGGACAGTTTATTGTCTCTTTAAGGCAGCTAGGATCTTCTTTGCTTTGCTTTGCATGCTTGTCTCTCTCTCTCCTTTTACGAACCCACACCTACACACATCTGCATGCATTCACAGAAACCCTTAGTATACAGATAGTGTGGACTGAGTTTCCCACAATGCCATCTTCTTGCCAGAGACACGTGTTGGATCACATCTCCCTCATTTGTCTCTTGTTCAGATCTCACAGTGGAGCCCCCCCCCCACACAAACCCATTCACACCAAGTGGCAACCCACAGTGACATCACCCATTGGTTTGTGAACTGCTGTTTTTAAGCCTCGAGTCTGACCTTTTGGCCATCACCATCTTGGCTTTTTGGAGTCAGAAGTAATAATAATAATAATAATAATAATAATAATATGAGATCTGACTGAGAACCTGAGGACAATATGCATGCCCACCTATACTGGCTGCACTGTGATAAGTCGCAAACTTATTTAGCTTCCAATATTACCAGGTAAACTTTATTGCTGTTAGAGGTAATCTTAGTAGCTAATTGCATACATGTCCACATTTGGCAAATATTAAATAAACAGTATGAGGAGTTACCTTGTTATATTATTGTAGCTGAAGTAAGCATGGATGTAAGCTAACTGTGTGTAAACACTTGTGGTAAAACCATAGGTTTTATACAAAGGTTAAAACATTAAAATGTGTTTTAAAATTGGTTCTGAAAATCTAAGGTTACGTTATCTAACTTAGTGAGTGTTAGCATTGACAGCAGCTTGTCAATGTCGTTAAGATACGGTTGAAAAATGTAAACTTTATCACAGTTAACTCTTGGCTTCTCAATGTGCTGTTAATTGAATAACCGGCAGATCAGAAGATGGACATTAGCTCATTTAACTAAGTTAATGTTACGCCGCAGAATGATTTATTTCTCTCTCTTTCAAAATAAGTTACATCACTGTGTGCTGGGATTGATCATTGCATGTGCAGCCACAGAAGGCCACCAAAGTGAGTATTAGTTTGTTTTCTATTGCTTTTTAATGTAAAGCAGTACAACAGACTGTTTTATTTTACTAAGCCAAGGGAATAATTAATTTACAGATAATTGTATGGCGCTCATCTAATAAGAGTGCTGTTTCTTTTACCCTTTTTTCTGTAGTCTACAATATGATACATGATGATATATTTCTCACAATTACAATGTTTTTTTCCATTCAGCCATGGTCTGGATCACTGGGGACAGCTACGTCTGGCATGTGGCCGGGAGAGCTACAGACACCATAGGGAACAACCTTGGTGTTGATGGCATCTCCATCCATTAGTTCGGCTGGGATGGTCTGAGGTGGAACAGCATTCTCCCCTTCTTCAACCATTCCCTACGAGGAAGAGCAGTACCGGATGTCCTACTCATCCACTGTGGTGGGAATGACCTGGGGGATGTCTCAAGCATCAACCTCGTCACATTAAATGAAGGAGAATTAGCTATGCAATTGCTATGTTTCTTCTTCTTCTTCTTCTTCTTCCTATTATTATTATTATTATTATTATTATTCTCCTCCAGGCAAATTGATTTCATTTTTGAGGGGCTGAAGGTGCTCAAAAATTCACAAATTTTTGTACAACACACAGTGAAAACAACAGGCATCCCACCAGCACCCCCGACCGACATGAGGGTGTGAGGGCTCGATCAACGTTTGCAGCTTTAATTTATACAATATATATATATATATATATATATATATATATATATATATACATATATTTATATATGCAAACTTGTCTTATGATAGTTAAGCTCACCTGTACCTTGATCCACATTTGCATTTTTTTTATTTTTATTTTTTAAAGTAGTTAAGTAGCTACTTAATTCTTCAATTTATTCTATTCTTTTATACATCCTTCTCGTGTTGTTGATGGATAAAAAACTGTTGAAATTACTGCAGTTTTAACGTGCAAAAAAGGTATTTATGAAGCTATTGCCCTAAGTTTGTTGATGGTTTTAATGCAGCATATCTGGTAGGAATTTTAACAATAGAAACATGCACAATATTGTAATCATACAAGAAAACCTTGATGGAGGTGTTGCCAGAATTTGTAAATAATTACAAGGCTATTTCATTCTTAGCTTTAACGAACAACATAAATAATAGAAATGTTTATTAAATGTTGCTGTCCTTGAACAGTGACAACGAAGGATCAAAACACAGATATTAGAGTTTGCACCCATAAAGGCATATAGTAAATTTGTCTTAGCCAGGCAAGAGTGTTCTATAGTTACTGGAAAATGCACTCAGTGCTGTTAAATCATGATAGGTTTATTTAAAGTTCAATATAACAGAAAATTAGGATCACAAATTGCTAAGGCACATTAAACACATCAAAGCACATCTTTAATTACAATTACTGTTACCATAATATGAATAAAACTAATTTACATGAGCTGTACTACACTGATATTTGGAAGTCTCCATCAAATGAAAAACCATACAAGGACATGCAATATCAGTTACTTAACATAAGTGCTTCAAAATCTAATCTAATACTTTCAAATGTAAACTTGATGACTATGCTAGAGCTGATCCATCATGTAATTACAGTTACATTACAAAATTCTGTTTTTAAAAATCTTACCGCCATCACCTATCTAACAACAGCAACTAAGGAGAAAGAATATTAAACTTCTAAAAAGTTGGTTTGTCTTCTCCAAAAACAGATGAATGGCACCAAATACAATGCTCCGTACATATAGTCTTCCTTCTTTTGGCACCGGTCGTTCAGTTTTCACAGTGTGGATTCCTTTCAAATTACAGTAAAATAAAAACACTTTAGTTAAGACATGTTGGATCACAATGATCACATACAAATACCAGCTTATCAGTATAGGTCCATCAATGTCTGCTTCAGTTGAAGACTATTGTGTATGAACGTACAAACTCCTACATGACACATTTTTTTCTATTCATTGTGTATTGTACATAAGGACACACTTTTAATCTTTTTGTGATATGATCATTCTGTGAATGAACAGCATATCTAAAAGAGGGCCCTCATACTGAATATCAGACACATCAAAGTGGAAGAAACACATCAGTTGTAACACAAGACACAGTATAATACATTAAGAACAATAGTGGTTAATTTCAAAGTAACATATTGGAAATTTTTCTGTTTTGGGCTGTGCATGTACTTTTAAGAAAGGGCTGTAGTTATTTCACATTTAGATGAGGGAATTTTTTTCTCCAGCTTATCTTTGCAGCAATTTAAATGTTAAATTTAAATGTGGTCTTAGTCACTATTTTGATCATATTCTGGGTGTTTAATCCTACAGTCTACACTGCAGTAAATGAGTCTTACAACGTGTGAATTTGTTATAGCTCTACATCAAACTTGAAAATCAATGTCTGATTTGTGTAAATAATGGTGTATTCCATTTGCTTATTTAGCATCCCCACTGCCTCTCATCCTGTCTCTCCCTAGCGTCCGCCGGCTTCCATCACCTAATGCTAGTGCTAGCTAGCTAGCTAGCTTGGTTAGCAAGCTGGTTCCTTAATTCAAATGAACTGTGATGCTGCTTGTCTACCCTTCTCTGGTTAAAACACCTATGAAATATGCACCAACTTTTGGGATGCATTATGCACATTATACTTAATTCGACATTGCAAGTAAAGTGCTTAAAAACTGGAAACCATTAAGAAAATAAACATTTACTTACCAAAAAAACTGGATACCAGAATCCTTGGAGGGTTTGTTAGTCCAACTAACCGTAGAACATGCCATAATTATCGTGAACCGTGGTGAACCAGAAACTTATTACAAGCTAATGAACATCATAAAAGTCTTTTGCAAATGCCTACTCCACCAAAAAATAAAGAGAAATAGCAGTAATTACAACACATCTGAATCAAAAAAATGTGCGTGACTCAGGTTCAGCAGTGAATGACCCTCCTGGACTCGTCCAAATGGATTGTCTGTCAATCACCCCAGACTGGCTCCAGACCAAGCATGTCAATCAAACCAGGCACACCCTCAAACATGCCTGTCTTTGAGGCCTGATATCTAATCAATTATGAAATTATTTTCAGAACAACCACCAGAACACTCCTCAAAAGGTCTAATTTTTTTAATAGTTTAGTTGCTTGTGCTCAGAGTTGCTTGTTGTTCGAACTGTAGTTGTGTAACAGATGTTTATATTATATATTGATTGTTGATTAATATTGCAATTATTAATAAATTCTGTTGTACTTTAAGCAGTCATTATTTGTAATAATTATCCTAGATAATTATTAATAATCTGTTCATAACCAAACCTGCTACTACTGGTGAACAAAAGTTTTCTGTAGTGTCCTACAGAATTTTCTATAGTGTCCTACAGCGTTTTTCTATAGTGTTCTATAGCGTTTCCTATAGTGTTTTCTATAGAGTCCTATAGTGTTTTCTATAGTATTCTCTACAATCTCCACAGAGAAAAGATGTCAGTGTGGCTGTGAGAAACCTCAGCATGAACTTCATCATGAACAAAATACCGAAATTTCAAACCAAAAGCCGCAGGTTACAGTTGTGTTGACCTGCTAAATGTCACAGAAACAGAAACAAAACAACACTCTGCTTGCATCACTCACTGTTGCTGCTGTCACATAATTAATTGAAACTGTTACTTTTCTGTATTTTGTGGCTCAGCAGTTCACTTGCTCACAACACTAGTTGTCAGTATTTTAATGGAGCTCAGTTCGGCGTTTTTTGAAAGCAATTGAGGAGCAAACATTTGGATTTATAGGCATATATCAAAAAGCTTGGAACTGCCATAGTCTCAATTCTGTGCATCGGCTTAGGACATCCTTACTTTCCTGTAATTTCAGGGTGTAGATCACTGTTTATCATTTTAAGCTTTCATTTGTTAAACCTGGTGACTCACAATGATTACATGAATGGAGTTGAGGACACAGCTGCACACATACAGTGTTATCTGTATCCCAGTCTTATCTGCAGTGTAGATCATACAATGTTTGTATGGAACATCAGTAACGTGGTTAGTGATCCATTCAAGACTGCGCATTCCAAAATAAGTTGCAACCAGTTGGTTAATTATATGACATGAATGTGAGTCCTCAGTTGAGTGCCCTCCTGAGTCAGTCTGTCTGTAGTCTTCTCTCAGTATGCGGTGAGTAGAGGTACGTGAGAAGTGTTTTCGTTTTTTTTTAATTTTTGTAACCAATTTAACACACATTGGACTGTAGAGATGGACTTTTAAAAGCAAAAAGTTATTTCAATATATATATATATATATATTTTAAAGATTTAAAGCTTTCTTCCTCCTCTTTGGCACCCCTCCAGCTGATGGCCCCCTTAGCTCACCTATGTCTAAAAAAGGCTATGGCTGTGAGAATGAATTGCAATAATCTATAGATAGATAAATTGATAGATAGAATAGTGAGTTAATTTCTAGGTCACCCTGAGAAATGAATGATCATGTTGTTGAAATATTCCTGAGCTATAGGAAGCAGGATTTTACAATCCCTTTCATTTGTCCACTGACAGTCAGGTCTGAATCAGATAGCACACCAAACTTTATAGTTGAAGATTTGTGTAAACTGATATGCTTCTGAGTCTATCCTGGAGTAGTTTGTCTTTGGAGGAATCTCTATCTTTTTCTGATTAACATGCAAAACGAAATGAGACATCCAACAGTGAATGTCAGAGTCAGGCAGTTCAAAGAGACTTTATGTTGCTGAGTGGCCTGGCCAAAGGCTGAGCATATAAACAAAGAAATGTGGTGGGATAAAAAACAGAACAATTCATTCAAACACAATTTTAACTCCAGACAGCTGTCATGCTCTGCTCTTATCTGTTCAGTCTGTTTCTTTCACTGTCCTCTGTTCACAGGTGGGTCCACCAGGTGTAGTTATTGCAGTAGAGCTAATTATACACAGCTGCAGGTACAGTGGCATTAAAAAGTTTGGGTACCCCTGGTTGAAAATCCTCAATTTCTGTTTGGGGATTTTTGCCCATTCTTGCTTTTAAAAGGCTTCTAGTTCTGTGAGATTCTTGGGCCATCTTGCGGTCACTGCTCTTTTGAGGTTTATTCACAGATTTTCAATGATGTTTAGGTCAGGGGACTTTGAGGGCCATGGCATAACCTTTAGCTTGCGCCTCTTGAGGTAGTCCATTGTGGATTTTTAGGATCATTATCCTATTGCAGAAGCCATCCTCTTTTCATCTTCAACTTTTTTACAGATGGTGTGATGTTTGCTCCCAGAATTTTGCTGGCATTCAATTGATTCCACTCTTCCCTCTACCAGTGAAATGTTCCCCTTGCCACTGGGTGCAACACAAGCCAAAAAGCATGATCGATCTATGGAAACAAAATAGGGTCAAAAGTATGGTACCTGTGTATCAGCATATCTGAATATGTGAAAACATTTCGTATGAATACATTCAAATATTTAAATGTGTAAACATTTTTTGATCAAATGAATTAAAATGTTTGAATGTGTAAAAAAATTCAAACAAACAGTAGGGGTTCATTTTACTATCCAATCAAGAATATAATTTTGCTATCCAATCAAGTAGCCTGGGGGGCAAGCCTTTCTAGCAGTTTTTTCCTGCAGTCTGCCAAGGGATCGATTGCCTGTGGCCCAGAGACTCAAATGAGATTATTAATCAATCAAATTAGATAAACTCCTAATAATAGACTAATGTTAACTGGAAAATGGCTAGATTGGTGATGTCAGTGTTATGTTGCTAAACAATGAATGTTGCGCTGAATTATAAAAGTTTGCTATTTAGTTGATATTTTGCAGAGATTAGCAATAATAGGTCCACCTGACTCCCCCTGTGCACGTCTAGTAAATTAGCAAGAAATACATGGACAGTGTGTGCTACATTAGCAGTTAACTGAACAAAATGCCCTGGCCTGTTTAAGCATTAATTCAAGGACAGCAATACAGCTTGAGATATAGAGTAGAAAGGCAGTGAAAGCAATGTAATGGAGGATTTCCAGATATAACAATAAATACCAGTATGGCGTCACCTAGATATATAACAGGCATTGTGGTGTAACGTTTGATTGCGGTCACATGCATCTATTATGTGCCTCACATATTTGATGAAGATGGTCTCCTTCACATCTCAAATTGCACCTCCTCTGCATTCACTGCATCTTTCTACCATTTATCAAAACATCTCTCAAAACATTTGAAGCAGGGACTATTGATCATCCTCTGCAGACATCACAACCACACTCCTGATCAGCTTTGGCAAAGGGGACATCATAAATCCACTTAAGGAGGTGGAATACCTTTAGGTGATGTAAAGATGAATTTTTCTGTTACATGTAATTTTTTTACCCAAACCCTTTTTCCCCCTCATCTTTAGGGCCTTGCAGACCAAAATGTTAACTGGGAGGGTGCAGTGATGACCCCTGACATTTCAGACAGTGAGGTTCTGGTCCCCAAATTTGAGTCAACACTCTAATGAAGAGATAACAGTGTTTCGGTGGTCGACCCCCTATCACTGTGAGATTCACTTGGCCACCATCTGTACTTGGAATACCAACAGATAATATCAACTGTTTTCTACACAATCCATTGAAAGAGAAAATGTTCTGTAGTACCCCTCATGGTACTATTTTACATGATACTATTTGAGTTTCTGTGTTTTCTACAAGCAAATTATATTCCTTTTGATCTATGGTGTCCTGCCCACAGATAGAACAATAGAACTGCAAGAATCTATAAAAACGTGCAACCGGCAGCTACCCTCTCCCTCTTTGACTGAGCAATACTATGCTACTTTTAATAAGATAAGAAATTATTATTCATCTACACAGAAATGAGGATTTACATTGCTTACAGTCTTTTTGACACGTGGGTTCCAAGTAATTCTTGCCTTGATACAAAAATCAAGGTGGCCATATTTTTTCATGTTTTACCGAAACTGAAAAATTTGGTAGTTTTCTGACGATTCACTGCTGCCATTGGCTTCCATTACACCTGATAATTTGTCTTAACCTCCACATAAACTGAGGAACATCACCACATTTGACTAAAATGCATAATAAATGCACCTGAGATGTTTGCATGTCATTTTATTTATGCACCTATATGTAAAGTTAGCCACTATGCTGTTGTACTGTTTTATCAATATTTATGAACACATACATGGCTAACATTTGATACAGATAATCCACACAAACTGTCAATTCACTGTGTGGAGGGATACTCGAGAGTGTCGTGTGCTGTTGTGGAAGGTTTTCCAAAAAAGAGTATGAACACATTTAAACACACAACACACTGATAGGGTTAAAGTGAAATATATTGTAAGTTACAATATAGGAGCCAAACATACCTCATCACAAAAAGTCAAAGGAGAGTGTCTCAAAATGAGAGTCTCTCAATGTCTTACAATCATCTTTATAGTGTTTCTTGAGACAAAGAACTCAGTCCCAATAAGTTATCTTTACTTCAACCCAAACACATCATCCAACAGCATAGAAACTTATATGATGTTCACACTCTGCCCATGCAGTGGTCACTGGTCATAAATGGAAATAAGCCAAGCTATGCAGTCTCCTAGCTATTCTAAGACAGCATAGCTTGGCTTACTTCCATTTATGGTAAGGCTACAGGCTACTTCATAGGTAGGCCCCTTGGACTAATAAAATATCTGTCTAAGGCACTGGGACAGAACTTGAAATTTCCACTGGAGCATCCCCAAAAGTGAATAAATGATAAACCAACTTTTCCGTCACAGTACTTCTAAATGTTTGCTCTTTTTAGAAATGGGAACTCTACTAAGAACAATAGCTGTTGGCTACATCAAAGAAACTCAACAGAATCATTGTTTTGTTAAAAGTTCTAGTTAGGTCTGGGCTACCAGACCTTCCCCCATTCTACACTTAACATTCTGAGGAACCCCTTCCTGCAGGAGTTCCCAAATCTTTCAGGCATGTGAGGCCATATTGAATTCATAAACTTCCAGTGAACCCATTTTTTTTTACAAAATGCATAGAAACTGTATTCATGTTGTAAGCACATGACCATTTGTGCTTCCCTGGGACAGAAATCAAGCTGCATGTATACTGATTTTTAGTGCCTTGTTGTCCATGCAGGTAGCTTTCATCATTTACATAGGATACTGTGAACTTGTAAAGGCAAAACCGTGTTACCTTACCCATCTCCATGCAGTTACCCTCACCAACGTCTATAGAATGGTTGAATGTATGGTTGAGATTTAACTTTTTCTACAAACCTGAGAGCATGTCTTTTCCACATCTGCTATGTACATTTTACTTTTTGCAAGCAGTGTAAGGAACTTCTTTAATGTCCCTGTACATAACTGCGTAAATGACTGTACCCTGTATATACATACTGTTACATTAAATACTCTTACTTTTTTTTGGTTGTTCTATGTTAAGCTGTTCTTTTATCCCTTGCTTTGTTATACTGTGACAAGGTAATTTCCCAATGGGCTTTAACAGTCTGACATTAAATAAGAAATTGCATCAACACTCAAGAATATCTTTGATTAACTTCCTGCATATACCCTAAATTTTCTTTCTGCCTCTAACCCATTCTAACTATTTAGGAGAAGTGGGCAGCCACAGTCCGGCACCCAGGAAACCAACTCTAGCTTTAATACAAGTGCCTTGGTCAAGGGTAAAGGCAGGCAAGGTAACAAGATCTTAACCACAGCATCTTTAAGAAACACAAGACAGTCTAGTCACTCTTTGATACTAGCTCCAAAGAAGTTCTCTGTCATCACCAAATGGGATAGGCAGTGTGTGCAACACGGTGAAAAAGTCAACCAATCGGGCGGGAAAGAAACAGTAAAAACATTAACTGTAAAAACTTTAACTTCCATAAAATTTGATAAATTTTGATAAACTTTGAAACTTGCAATCCATCACTTCTGTTGGTGGTTCTGTCTGAGTGAATTGAATAAATCCTAATCCCATTTCATTGATGCTGACGGAAACTCGTGTGTGGAGAAGTGGCCAGCCAGTTGTAGGTACTGGATGCACTTTTGGGATCATGGAAGATCACGCTGCATGACATCCATGTTGAGATAGCCGTTGTGCACCTCCCAACCTGTCCAAAACTTCATCAGGTTTTTGCAAGTCTCAAAAAATAAGCACACAAATAAGAGTTAATATAAAAGGATAGTTTGGATATGGAACCCTAGCCCTATTATTCACTAATGATGATACTGATTGGTAGAGTCCTTTCTCAGCACAAGTTGTGTGTCATGTTATAACAGAAGCTAGGCTTAACAAAATACAACAATAATCATCAGTAAAATAGGTTTATTTAAAAACAAGCTGTGCATAGTCTTCCTCTGAGGTTTGAAGGTAACTGTCCCCACCTGTTTGTATCAATAATTCATCTGTTACTCTTTCCATTTTATCTTTTGTTAACTTTAATCTCCATGGTTGTTTTTGTGTTTCACTGCCTTTATTTGTTTTATAAATTCTCTTTTCTCTAAGGACTTTTATAACTTTTTTTAAGGAAAGTGCTATATAAATAAAGATTATAAGAGTGTGGACACTGTAAAATATTGTTGTGATGACAGAAACAGTGAATGGATATGTACAGATAGTGTGTATGTCTTTAGCCTTGAATATTAAATACGATTGATGTCAAATACATATGCATCACAAGTTAATCTGGGTGTATCACACTTTGCCACAGTTTAATGCTATCTCCATGCTGCATTCAGACTGAGTGTTAATAATATACATTGAACTGTATGCTTTACTTGTTAGCTGAACAACTCTCAAATCAAATTAACATCTGAGTAATAATATGAGACAAATGTAGACTGACAAGAAGTATATTTTGTGAACAATTTATCACCTCCGCCAAGGAGGTTATGTTTTAATTGTGTTTGTTTGTTGGTTTGTTTTATTGTTTATTTGTCATCAGGATTACGCAACAAGGAATAAATTAATTTGCACCAAACTTGGTGGAGGGATGGAGCATGGGCCAGGGAAGAACCTATTAAATTTTGGTGCAGATCTGGTCAAAGGGGCAGACCCATGAATTTTTTATCACTTTCCTTAACATACCGGATAGGGCATGTCGCCTTGGCAGAGATATTCGCCCTACTGAGTGCTAGGCTAGTTCACTTTAACTGGCCAGCTATGAGTCCTCACCTAAATTCAACTGAAAACCTTTGTAGAGAGCTGAAATCTGCCATTGTGAAAAGGACTACTGTAAACTTAAAAGAGCTTGAATGCATAGCAATGGAAGAATGGCAGAAACTACCAGCAGACAGGTGAAAGAAGCTTCTAGATAGCTACAAGAAATGTTCGGAGACTGTGACGGTTGCCAAAGGTTCTGCAACCAAATATTACTGAAGGATACCAATAATTGTGTCTAGGGTACTATTTGTGTTTGCATTGTTTCACTTTTATGCAAGTTAACCTCTTACATTTTATTAAAATATTTGGATTATACAAAATTGGTTAATTTGCATTCACATCTGAAGATACAGTACAACATAGAAAAGGAAATGAGCAACTCCAAAGGAGGAGCTGCTCCCAAAACCATCATAGTATGTTTCCATCAGTACCCAGAATGTCCTCTGTGCTGGGCCAGACAACACGAACTCCCTTACCCGGACAATAAGATTTTACTCTGACTTAAATGCAGTTTTGTCTATAAAACGTGCCTTGTTTAATGAGGTTAGAGCTCTGCTTTACTGCAAAGGAATATGCTTCAGACTCCTCCATCCTGCCCATCTCCGATTCACATTTGAAGAGGGAAGAAATCTAACTTTCAATTCAATATTGGTTTGATGGGGTTAATTTCCATGTAGCCTGTTTGCCAAAAGGATTCACTGCTATACTGGTGGTTTTTTCGACAATTCCTAACGATCTATGTAGATTAATTCAAAAGCTATGTTAAGAACAGGCAGAATAACAATGTTGTAGTAGTAGTAGTTCAGTTGGTTGTGCCTAAAACAAATTCATTGGAGCAGTCAATAGACACACCGTAGGAAGTTTTTATTATCTTTTGCAACTAAGCTCAGGTTATCAGACTGTCATCGGCCTATAGTAAAGAGAGTATGGCTAATACCTCAGTAGAATCCTTTGATTCTGCCTTATATCAGGCTATCTGCATAATAGACATAGCAAAGATATACTAAGGCTCATACCTGCCATGATTCCCTTTCTTCCAACCTAGTCTGAGCCAGTAAAGCCCTTATAGTGTTTATCTTAACTGTAATGGCTTCATATGCATACACAACCAACATATTTTTCTTTAAAATTTTAATATTTTTTTGGTCCTACCCACTATAGTGTTGCTACCACCATAGCTATTTTATTGTACAGGGGTCTGTCTTTGTTCTTACTGTTTATATTTTCAATGATCCACTCACATAGGATACTATACAGTTTAGTCTAGGCCACTCAGGTAGGCTGCCATTGTTCAGTTGCTCGCTGTCCTCTGCTATACAGTGTCGGATGAAACATTGATAAGATGTGCATAACATATAAAAACACAGGAAACTCTTTAAGTAGGTTAATTGTGAGGTTGCATAATTGGAAGACATACCAGCAATATGGGATCTTACAGCTTGCCTCAGCTGGGGCTTAGGGTGAGTGTTTCTGTATTGTCAGTGTGTAGCTAAATGTCTAAAATTATTTGTGACATTCTTTTGTATTAATTTAGTGATTGTTAAATGTGTGTGCACGGACTGCCTGATACGCACAGATCACGTTACATTTGTGTGTGGAGTTTTGAGACTCTTTTCATGGTGTCCAACTCCACACAGGTCCACAAATGCGTGCTGCGTTTACGTGCTAGCAGAAAACTGGGACATCTGGGCTTTTGCTGAATTCATGCGTATTTAAAAGGTCACTCTCACTGCTCTCATAGCATCATTTAGGCCACAGCAACAGCTGTTTTCAGTGTAAAAGCTGTAAAAAGCCACTGTACACTACCTGCTGAGCAGCAACCAGCAGACAGACACAGTTAGAGACTAGCTGGTGAACATAGTGGAGCATTTAGCAGCTAATGAGCCAGATATTTCCCTCACGGGTTGGTAGAGACCAAATATCGGACTTAGATTCATCCGGTGGACACAAACACCACTCCAAAAGAATGATCCGGTTGATCTGTAACTGCTAAATTAGGAAATAAGCAAATGTTTGATCACAACTGCACACATCAATTTAAGAGATGATGATATGTCAGTGTTGTGTTCACTACTTGTTCTTACTGATCCAAAGTGGACAAAAAAAAGAATGAAAGCCGATTTAGGAAGGAATTAGGAAAGGAGGAAGGACTAGGGTATTTCACGCTACTCAGGTTGAACCATCTGGGAATCTATGTACATTTTTTAATCTTCCTAATCAGGTTTGAGTCTTTTTATATGAATATGTGCTTTGGCTTGATGTGACACTACAGGTTAATAAGTCATTATAAACATTAGAATTCATCCTCTGGCCATCATGAATATCTATGGCACCTTTCATATAAATCTGAACAGTTAGTGTTGACTTACTTTAGGTTGCTCTGGAATGTAGATAATATTACTATCTTTAGTTCCCACCACTGTAAGGGAGAAATATGACTTAACAGACTCAAACTGAACTGCATAAACTCCATCAATCCATATACATATCCCTTTATCATTACAACATGTTTGCAGCAAAGCTTTTGAAATATTTGACTCATGTTTTTGCAGTTAATTTTGACAGAGCATTTTGATAAGGAAACTTTTTTCTCCTTTGAACAACTTGAAGCTGCGCCTCTGATAGTCAATGTTGAAACCCCAGCATAGCGTTTGAAGCTCAGATTAGAATCAGCTAATATCATAAGCACTCTGGTTCATCCCTCAGACACTTTTCCTGAATCAAATACAAATATATTTGTTGAAATACATCAGACGATAATGTCAAAACAGATTCTAATTAGATTTTTTTTCTGAATGTCTCTCTCTCTCACACACACACTTAAGAGAGAGATGAAACTGCCAGACGTATAATCATGTTACTTTGATGTAGCTGCTGGTGCTGAGCTGCTCTTTGTTGCATAACGAGCTGGCATATTGCTTCTCGGTCGCTCGGCTGCCCTGTCAGCTTGGATTATCCCACTGTCACTCTGACCTGCTGAATATGCTTACCAGCCAACACACAGCATAAACAGCCATGTGCATATATGTGACCCTCATGGACAGAGTCATCTCTTCTTCAACTTCCTCACAACGGCCACATGCATTGACATCTGGCTCATTCTATCAAAGGCTCTCTTTGAATAAAAAGAAAATCAAATGCAAATGCCGGTTATTACTAAAACAATAATGAATCACATTTTCCTCTAAAAACATGTGTTTTCCTCTATCACCAAGTCATATGTCACAGTAGAGATTCAGTCCACTGCAATTTTAAGAGCTTTTACATTTGCTGTTGTAAGCACTTGTTAGAGACTGGTGAGTTATTGTCTTTACATTTTTTTATTTGAAATAAAAGGGCCAGGTGCTGAAACTCAAACATCATCAAACTCAAGGTATCAGCTATCACAGAACATCCACACTGACTGACTCACAGGTAACCTCTGGTAACTGCTGTGGAAACGAAAAACAGTACTGAAGTACAGATGGAGGTGGATTTATAATAAATTATAAAAAAGAAATAAAAATGATGGGCCTACTTTGTTTGTTGCGCTACTTCCTGATCAGTGTGGGGGTTTGTTTATCTACGTGACAGTGCAACATTTCAGGATGTAATTATTCACAATTTATAAGTGTGTGTTAAAACAATCTACCTATAGCCTGTATAAAACAATGCCCTTTGACAGTCATTTACAAGGTGACACACGTGTAATCAGAGTAAACAGGTAAGCTGTGACTATGGTAACAACTACTGCATGACAGGATAATAAAAACTCAGTGCTTCAGCTTACATTAACTGGCTCGTGTCTGGTTCGGACATAAAAAACAGAGTGCCTGTCGGTTCTGGTTGGGCTTGGGTCGGGTTTAGACAGAAATATTTAGCCTGAGCTGCACTCTATCCCAGTTACATGAAATGGTTGCTAAAAATATATAGATTTAAGATGACGTCAAGACAAGTACAGGTGCAAAACCAGGAATAGTAGAGAAAAAGGGTATAGGACAGACATAGCAGGTGATACACCAAATTCTGTGACCTATCGCTTTCTGAAACCTGATGTCGATTATTGGCCACTTAGACGTTAATATCATACATCACAAACTTTATTTACCAAACACAGTATTTCCATGGTTTTGCATAAGATGAAACATTTTTGATGTGATGTCTGATTTTGGTGTTGTTTCTGTGATGCAGTAGCATCAACTACTTGATTGACAGAAATTGACAGATGAGGGCCGTCAGACAGTCATTTTTAAAAATGTGACTGTCTCTGTTTAGTCAAATTTTTTTCTTTACACCTATCAATATCTATCATTTATTCCCACTAAATTTGATCTCAGACCTCTTTTAGAGTCCTCTGCCTCTAGAAGACTGTCACAAGTACAGTTTTTATGTATTTACTTGATAAAACAATTTTGAGGAACCGGGTCCAGAGTAGTATTATACTGTAGCATATTACTTATTACTCAAATTACCCAGTATCCTAAAAGAGTCTATTCAGCTCTGCATTATGCTACTATAAAATGAGCTTATTTTATGAACTGTAACTGTATACAGTGGAGTATACTTTGTCATTTATTTCCACATTATCATGTATTTCTTTTTGCAGCTTAAATGGATTTTGATATGTGTATGTTTTTGCAACTGTTTATGCCAAGATCCACATTACAGTTTCTTTAGTAGTTGAACCAGCAAGCAGGGTGAGGGACACTCCAGCACCAAAAAGTGAGGATCCTTCAGCCACACAGATAGATCCTCCACCATTAGACCATAATGCTTTCCCTCCTAAAAACACAGCTGACCCAGCATCAGACTCCATGCCCACACTTCTGCTCACCCCAGAGTCTGACACTGAATTCACTCATGCTCATTCCTGTGTCCTCCTCCTGTGTCCCTGTCCTTTGTTCCTCCCATGTCTACCTTCCTTGCTCCTCCTGTGTCCATCTCCCTTGCTCTTCCTGTGACTAACTCCCTGGCTTCTCCTGGCTTCTCCTGGCCAAAGCAGTGGCCAGTATCTACAGTGAAAATAATCACATAAAAAAATAACAAGTTCAACATGGGCATGTGAGTATTGTTTAACGACAGACTTCTAAAACTGCAAACCTATCCTTAACAGAAAAGGAAAAATACACATAAGTGTGGTATGTTGTGGAAATTTCCTTGTTTCAAAATTGGCGTCTTTTCATGTCATGTAACTGTAACATCAGTGGAAAAGGTTGTACACTGTAGGCAGTAATTTTGACTTTAGAAAGTCTCTTTTTCAATAGTTTCTTTAACCGTGACCCTCATGGCAATTTTTAGAAGAGGTCTGTTTGTCTGTTGAACTTGCAAGTTATCATAATCTTTTAGTTCATTTCAGAATGTCCCATTCATCAAGGGAATTTTAGACCAGTTTCCCCTACAAAAAAACTACTGAGGGAAAGAATCGGGGAGGTGTGTTTCATAAAGCATTTGAAATTACTGAAAAAGCAATGGTAAAAATACCTATGTGGAACCTTATAATTGTCCAACAGAAAGGGTTTCAGTTAGTCTTTAGTCTGACTGCAAAAACAATAATGAAATGAAAAGCGCAGATAATAATAATTATGGTGTGAGTTTAATATGTCTGCGAAAACAATCCAAATACAGTATACTGAATATTATATATCATTATTAATTTAAGGTTTAGGTATTCATGTAATGCTTCATGTTGCAGTGTTCAACCATTCATTTTAATAAGAGATTTAAGTAATTCATTTTAATAATAAGTTTTACTTTTACACTAAGTTTTTAGTGTAAATTTGAATTCTTGGCCATGAAATCAGTAGTTTGCCAAAATTAAAAACCAAAGGTCCACATTTTCAAAATTCAATCGATAGTATGACAATTTTATGATGGTTCTTATGTTTGAGTCAGTCCCACTGACAATTACTCACTTTATTGTTTGATTACACTTGGATGTAAAATTGTATTTAAAGTTCAGAACTTATTTTAGTCTACCTTTATTGCCTTTTGTTGAAAGAGAATTTGATTAATTTTACCATATGTCTTGCTGTCTCTGCTAAGGGACGAGCCGAGGTGGCATCCTTGCTCTGGATGGTGTCTATGTTATCTTAATCTTACTTTACTGTAGATGATTGGGATGGGGGAACAGAACTAACAAAAATATAAAAAATTCTTCTACTTTAACTGCAGCTTGATCAGCGACAGCAAAGTCTTACTGTCAAGCAAGATACATAGCAGTCAAATAATGTTTGGCTGGTGTACTGCATTGGATGTAAAATAAAATTATATCTCTGACATTTAAAAACTAAATTTCAGTTGATATCTAAGGGTGTTTACATTATATCCTACAAACTACATAGCCTTTTCTACATGAATCCCACCCGTTAAAATTGGCTATGATCAACCAAGTCCAGAATCGAATGTCATATGAATTTCATTTGAAATCTGGTGTTCTTTTTATTTTAGTTTAACTATTGATTCATGTTTTTAACTACTGTTGTGGTTTGTTTTAAGCACTTACTTTTTTATCAAGGCTATGTGTTGGGAGCTGCACTATATTTTCGTAGTCTTGAACAATGACACTAAGCTGATTCTGAATACAGAACCAAATCAGTGAAAAAGTTTACTGTCTGAGACATTGTGAGTGCAATGAATAGAACTAAAACAAAACAAAAAATCTAAATCTTTAAAAAAACATTTGAAAATGATTTCAATGTGCTGTTAAGTCTTATAGGCAGTTTTACAAGTATTATATTTTATTTTTGTGCATCAATATTACAACAAGATCAAATGATTTGGAAAATTAAACATTTACTGGGAATATAAACATTTATTTATTTATATTAGCTGCCTGGCTATATATATTGTATATACCATGCTTTATTATGCACATAGTGTTGTTTTCCTTTATAAGTAACTTAGTTACTCTCAGTTAGTCTCAGTTCCATCTTCAAAAATAGGCTGCTGATTGTATATTCTCATAATATACAAACTACAGTTTGTGGATTATGTTTTTCAACTGATATCATCATTTTGCCCAGGTAACCTGAAGGTTAAAAAAAGACTTAACTTCACTATTTTCCCTGACTCCCAACCAGACCATGCCGTGCTGTTCTGCCAAGTGATCATGGATTTAGTGTTAGCTTGATTGATTGATCAGAGTGATCTTTGGCATTAATAATCTTCTAAATGCAGACCTGGTAGCTGTAGGGGTGAGAAGCCTTTTTTGTTGCAAACTTTTTCTCTTGTTTGTGTTAGGGTGGCACATAAGATGCCTGTATTGTATTTTGTTTTCTTTTGTTGATTAGGTAAGTTATTGGACACTGTTATAGATTGTTTTGTTTGTTATTTTGGCTGCGTTCACCTTGATGCCTTTGTTGCAGATATTTGTTTGGGGTCTCTTTCAGATTTTAAATCCAGATTCATGTCTTTAATGCCATTTGTGACAGGAATATAATGGCACATCAGTTCGGTTTTATTCTTTTATATAACCGCTTTATAAAGCAAAGTCTCAATTTTCTGTATTTCAGTTGACTGGATAGATAAAACATTTCAAAATAACATATACCTGTTACTGGCTTTGTTCCTTCATGCATACTTTTTATGATTGTTGAAATTTTGTCAATTAAGAGCCTAAATAGGTGCAAAAAAATACTTTTAGTAATATGTTTACTGCTGGAAAATTCAGTTAAAGCCATCTAGAATTTCTATTATTCTTACCACAGGACAGTATATATATCAGTCTACTTCATCTTAAAAATGAGAGAGATCAAATAATTTACTGATGTAATATGGAGGCAAAACTGGACCAACCAGTTATTATCCTAGAGTCCCCATGAGCTCACAGTCAATGTATATGTTTTAAATTTATAATGTGTATGTGGGAGGGTAGACCAGTACATTTTTTGGCATTTTCAAATGAGCAAACATCTGAGGCTGGTACATCTTTTCTCTGTAGGTAAGTAGACATGGAAGGCAGTGATGAAATATGAGCATCAGCATGCTGATATGAACTGACATGATGTACACATGAATAAATGTCAGAAAAATACTTTTATTATTTTTCAACTATTTCAAAAAAGCAAAAATCATGATTATATTATTAATCAATTTTCTTATCATTTACTTAGTAGTTTCTTCCTTTGTTAACTTAACAACTTGTTCATTTATTTATTAAGTCAGTTAATTTGTTTTGTTGTTTACTTGGGTTTTAATCATCTACAGCCCCTTTCAGAGAGACAAGCCACCTGTAGCGCTATAAGGCACTGTGAGTATCAGTCCAACTTGAGAACCAAAGGTGGGCGGACACTCCGAAGTATTTTCCTCCATGTTTTTTTTCTTTTAATGATACCTTCAACATTTCTCAACTGTAACGCTTGATAAGTCAACAATATGATAGGTTAATGGTATGGCCATAAGTTTTAAATACTTCTTAGATCCTGAGAAATCAATTTTGTTTGGTCAGTTTTGGATAGCGGGAGGCTTGAGAATCCCCATAATCCTCAGTCACCATTGCAAAGGCGAAGAAGCCTGTCTGCTTTGATGATTTAATATTAAATATCCTCTGCCACATATTATTGGAAATAAAACATTAAATGAGCAATTCCCATTTTATAGTCACAGGCTATAAAACGCCTTTTGGTAACAGAAATAGAAATGTTTGGATTCGGGTTGTGATTGCGGCTGACTGGTGGCAATTTGAAAGGGAATGAAGCCCACTGACAGTAGACAACTCAAAATGTAATCGAACGCATCAATTCCACCCCAATGACTGCAATCCACTCACAACACAATGGCCTTTCCTAACCCTAACCCTAACCTGCCTTTACATTAAATTGAATCAAATCTTGTACCATGGACACATAAATGGGATGAAGACAGGGTTATCTGACTGGATTTTGCTATTCATATCCCTCATTTAATCCCTGCAATTGTCAGTTTTATATATTTCATAAAATTGGACCTTATATTATACATTGCATTCCACTGTTACATAATTTGTATTATTAATTGCACGTCACATTTAATTTTTGCTTGTTACCTTTATATAGATTATTTCATATTAATTTGTCTATAGCACAGTCCATTTTTCCTTTGTACAATCAATATTTCATTCCAGTTTCATATCCCATTTTAAAAATATTATTTTTACATTGTAATAGATTTAAAATTTAATTTTTACTTTCTTTATTTCATTATTATTTTTGCCTTACTTTTGTCTATTTTTATTTTTCTGTATTGCATTTGTGGGGATTTAACCATCAACCTCCTGGTTAGTGGATGACCTGCTCTACCTCCTGAGCCTCAGCAGCTCGTTAAGTTGTTTGTAATTCGTTATATCCTGTGTTCTATGATCTCACCTTAGCCAGAGGCTCCAAAGGGCTTCCAAGCATGCAGCATCCTGAAGTAACCAGAAAAGGTTTGGTTAGTGTCTGCATGTTGCATACTAAACATTATTAATGTTGTTATTGTTGTTGTTTAATTGGCTATTCTTAATATTACCTCTATGTGAAAGCAACTAATATACAATATTTATTTAAAGACACACCCCCTACATCACACAAATACCCCTAGACAGATGAATAGCTGATTTCAAAAAGCAATATGGCGCTCACTCACAAGCCGACACATACAGGGGAAGAGGTCAGTCCATTCGAGTGTCCATTTCTACCCTGCTAACCCCTGGCAGAACAAAAAATAAAGTCTGCCATTTGATAACGCTGCCATCTTCAGCATCTCTCACTCATCCAGTTGTTTATTCATCAGTCCTGTGTTCATTGCCCTGGCCAACTGTTCCTGGCCAAGAGCCTGCTGCCCCTTCTGAAGCAGAAACCAAGAGGTAACGGCAGGGTTTTCTGGAGAAAATTACACAGCTGCAACACCCACAAGAAGTTTCATTCTGCCTAGATTTAGAGAACTCCATTGATGTAAAGGCACTGAAGAAACTAAGAAAGTCTAAACTAAGCAGTGAACTTTGTAGATAGTGATACGGACTGAGAAATTGACTCCAGGTTTGGGTTGAACGGGACATTTAACTGCTGTTTGTTTGAATTTTGCCAACGTCACTATATGTGTAATACACTGTGGGGAAAATATTGCTGTGTTGTGTGTTTCTTCCTTGCTACTGTATATTGTGTGTACTTGTAGTTTAAGGGGTTGATACCTGTATCAGTTCCTTTATAGGGCTGTAAACTAAAAATTATATTTTTTCAGACAGAGACTCTTATTGGCACCCCGTCTCAATGGCAGGTGACCACTACATAAAAAGTGGCAACCCAGATGGGACTCTCAAGTTGGATGGAGGCAGAAAGAGTCAGTTCTATGACCTGCTACAGAGGAATGCAGATGTGTACACCTCCTCATTGGGTCGAACAAATGCTCATACGCATAAAACGTTGTTACTTACGACATTCCAATTAAACAAAAATCCTACCAAGTATCACCTGTGAAACACAAGGTGATGAAGGAGCTAGTTGAGGAAATGCTGGCAGCTGATGTCATCAATCCCTTATCTGGGCATCTCATGTCATCCTCATTTATAAAAAAGATGTTGGGAAGTCCAGATTTTGTGTAAATTATATTAAACGAAATGCAGTGACATACACTAATGCTTACCCTCTGCCCAATATACAGTACATCCTGGACTCATCCAGAAAATGTGGACTGGTTTTCCAAAAATCAGAGAGGCAAGAGCTGTCAACATGAAGAAGTGCTACTTCTTCCAAACCTCCCTCAAGTTCCTGGGTCACATTGTGTCTGCTGCCAGTATTCAGGTGGATCGTGACAAAACCAAGGTGGTGGAAGAATTCCCAGTGCCAACTAACCTGAAGGCAGTCCAACAGTTACTTTGCATGTTCGGCTGGTATTATCAGTTTGTCCCGAACGTTTCTCAGTTGGCAGAACCCCTGAATGTGGTGAAGCACAAGGGAGCCAAATTCAAGTCGACACTTGAGTGCCAGTCTGCTTTTGAAACCCTGAAGACTTGTCTGTTCTCCTAGGGCATCCAAACTTTGACCTCCCTTTTGTCGTCTACACTGATGCCAGTGATGTGGGCCTTGGAGCAGTGCTTGTCCAAAAAAACAGGCTTTGAACTAAAGAAGTTCTGGCATTTGGCAGCAGGAGCCTACACAATGCGAGATATTATCTGGATGGCAGATTCTTCGCTGTAGTCACCGACTATTCAGCACTGCTATGGGTCTTCAAAAACCAGAGACCCAGTGTGCGTCTCACCCAGTGGGCCCTTCGGCTACAATAATTTACTTTCACTATGGAATACATGAAAGGAAAATATAACACTGTTCGGGATGCCTCATCCAGAGTCCCTCATGAATCCACCAACACCTTACTACTTTCCTCCTGCTGCCCAGTGTTGTCAGTCAAAGGGGAGAAAGGAAAGGATCTGCCCCAGATATGGAGAGCACAGCAGGATGACTGCTAGCTCTTGTGCCAGGCTGTGATGGACAAGGGAGAAGTCACCTTAACAGACTCTGCAAAGTACACCATTTTGGAGGATAAAATCTATCGAGTGCTACAATTGTCTCATAAAACCGCCTATCAAATCCTCATACCTGAGAGTCTCCGACCACAACTTCTACAGATGATCCACGAGGACCCTTTGGCTGATCACCTTGGCAGGTCCAAAACCTACAGGACATTGCAAGGACTGGCATATTGGCCTTGAATGAGCCTTGAAGACCTTTGTCAAACTGATCCTTAAACGGGCCCTCTGAGGACAAGCAGATTTGTACATTAAAGTACAAAACAACCACCGAACTTCAGGACCTCACATAATTTGCCCACTATAATCTCACGGCAGCACAAAAAACAAAGTCTGTCATTTGCCATCTTCACAGACTCAGTTTCCCTCACTCATCAAGCCATTTATTCATCAGTCCTGTGTTCATTGCCCTGGCCAACTGTTCCAAAGAGCCTGCTGCCTCTTCTGAAGCAGAAACCAGGAGGTAACGCCAGAGTTTTCTTGAGCAAATTACACAGCTGTAACACCAACAAGAGGTTTCATTCTGCCTAGATTTGGAGAACTCTATTGATGTAAAGGTACTGAGGAAACCAAGAAAGTCTTAACTAAACAGAGAACTTTATAGATATTGACACAGACAGAGAAATTGACTCCAGGTTTGAGTTAAAAGGGACATTTAACTGTTGTTTGTTTACATTTTTTTGCACTGTCACTATATATATATAATACACTGTGGGGAACATTTAATATTGCTTTGCTGTGCGTTTCTTTCTTCTTTCTTCTTCTATTTTGTGTGTACTTGTTTAAGGGGTTTGTACCTGCATCTGTTCCTTTATAAGGTTCTGCAAGCTGTAAACTAAAAATTATATTTTTTCAGAGATTCTGACTGGCACCCTGACTCAACAGCCAGCAACAGAAAGTAATGTAGAGCCTTCCTATCCAAAACTGAAAGAAAAAATGAGAATGGGTTGGTATAAGAGAAAACAACAGACGAAGTAGCTCTGACTTAGACTGATATATATATATATATATATATATTATAATGCCGAATTCTTAGTTTATGTTAAAACATTTCAGCATAGAAAATACAATAATTTTAAAGATCCCCTCCAGACATGTTTTAATATGTATAAAAATACTCTGGTTGGAATAGAAATTTTTTCCAAACAAAAAGTGTATTTACCTTATTAAAGCCATTAAAATGGCATCTATTCCTTCTCCCTCCCGAATCTATGAATATGTAAAACATTTTAATATCAATACTTTTCTTGCTGGACACAAGATGCCTCCTACTTCAGTATAAAGTCTATTCTCAGTGTATGTACACTAGAAGCTTCAGGTTTCCACATCCCACTTTTGTACGTTTCATACCTGACCATGACCATGACCATTGGTTCCAAATTCGTTGTGATGTCAAAAGACATGCTCTTAGGCCTACCACCAGCAGATTATTATGAAAACATCCTTATAATGCTGAACGCGTATAAATTATTCCATCTGCAGTGAATCACTGGTGGAGGTATTCCGATCCTTCACTTAAGTAAAAATACCAACACCACAATGTAAAAATACTCCATTAAAAGTAAGAGTCCTGCATGAAAAAGTATTAACAGCAAAATGTAGTTAAAGTATTAAAGTAAAAGTGCTGGTTTTGTCCCTCTGACTGATATATTATTATATATGACACCATTAGTACACAAAATGCTGTTATTATTTCAAATAACATTTATAATTTTTTTTTTTTTTTCAGAATTCATGACACCTAGATTGTAAGTTAATATATAGAATGCATGAATGTTCAACATTCCCCGTTGAACTGGTTTGTCTCCTTACCATATGGCCATCGTGCTCCAAAAGTGATTTCCTATTAGAGGTATTGGCCATATTTAGAGAAGATGGCAGATAAGTTCCTAAGCTCCAACTATTTACAGTTATGGAGCCTTTTCTGTCTGCATGCCAAGGCTTACACTGGCAAATGTGAGGTACATTGTGCAAGTAAAAAGCTTATGTGTACCAAGATGTTTTTTTTAGGAAGATATACTTACATACATATCTCATATCTCTTGGTAAATGGACTGCACTTATCTAGTGCTTTTCTAGTCTTATCAACCACTCAAAGCGCTTTACACTACATTCCACGTTCACCCACTTGCACACACATTCATACATCGCATTCGTACACACACTCACATATAGTGATGGCAAAGCCATCAGGGGTAATTTCAAATATGCCAAAGATAAAATATACTAAATAGTAAAGTTAAAAAAAAAAAAAATATATATATATATATATATATTTCAGATCTAAATTACCATTAATGTTTAAAAATCGTATTGTTTTGCTGCTAGCATGGCTCACTGTTCAGCAAAGACAGTATTTTTTCATTTAAAAATGTACTACAGATTTATTCTATTTTTTAAATAATATAACAATATTTTGATGAATTCTAAAAATTGGACACTGAGTGGGTACCAGCCTGAGGAAAAGGGTTTTAGCATTCTCATGTGGTTATTTAGTCAGCAACTGTATTTTAAAAAATTCAGTCTTTTTCTAATAAGGACATTGTGGACAAGCAGCCTTTTATTCATGTTTGAAATAAAATCTTGCCCAAACAGACAATGAGCCTCATGAAACAAATATTTTTGGTGCAAAAAGATTTAATGAAAACCTGTTTGATTAATCTGTATTGAGCAAAGCAGATTTATTAAAAGTGTATTGTAGTGATGTCTTATTGATATTTTTTGTTCACAAGTATGCAACATTTTCAAATTATAAAAATATTTGCAGACAGCACAAAATGATTTATATTGTATGTGTATATGAAAAGTTAAATGTTTTTGCAATGAGGTACAGCATAGTTTGTATACGAATAACTAAAATGAGAAATTAATTCCACTGTCCCTTTGGAATTCTTGAAGTGGTAATGTTTTCTATTATCCTCTGCAGATATAGCCAGCATGTCTGGTGTGCATGCTGAGCAGTGAAAGGGCTCCACCAGACGCAGAGCTTGAACCTCTCAAAAAATTCAAATGAAAAGAGAATTCTTACCGGTCCAATGCCAAGGAATATTGTTCAAGCATTCTGAAAAAGGCTTGTTTGGATAAAGTTGGGCTGGAAAACTTCAACTGCCCAAATGATGTGAATACATCAAACTTGAACAACATTTTGCAGCTAGTGGTTGCTGGCCACTATCTGTATCCAAGCTAGACACTAATCCCAGGGATCCATTTACAAGAACACAATGGAGTGCACACAGCAGTTAGGCACAGGTTGTATGGACCTGAAAACAAAAATAATTACTATTTGACCAGTATCTGTATAGCACAGGACAAATGGATAATAGTAAGCCATTATTATGCTTGACCTTATGTCACCTTCTGGTGGGATATAAAAAGGTAGAGGGAAGTGAGTGTTGATATTCACCAAGACAATCTGCTTTCCTGGCATAACAGTGAAGTCTTGGTTTGGACCGCAGGAGTTGATTTATATTGGTTGAGGAATTTGAAGCAGACACACTGCAGTAACAAAGAAAGTAAGCAAGTAAGTAACTAAGAAAATTAAAGTAAAGTAATGTCTTAACATTTATGACATATATTCAAATAAAAGAAACACTTTAACAGTTAAAATAAACTGCAGACATAGTTTATATTGTACCACTGTACATGTAGTGGATGTCTCACCTTGAAAACATGGTGAGAGGACATCTACGAAATTCTTTGAACACACCCTGTTCACTGAGTTGATATTAACCACTTTCATCAACCACCACTAAAGATGTTAGCAGAATAGGTTTGAAAAACTCATCAATCATGGCTTCTCTCTCATGGAAGACATTTTTTCTGTGGATGATTTAGTCACATGCTGAACAGAGAAACTGACTTGTTGAAGGAACACAGTCTAGGCACCAGACCTCAGCATTAACTGTTCTGCATTGTTGATGCCCAATGCTGGGTTACAGTGTCTGCGGCTAACATGCTATTTAAGAGCTCGGACATTGCAACCCTAAATTTGTTTTCACAGATGAACTGTCTTGTGGTCCATGCAGACATGGTAGGCAGGGACAGTGACACAACTTAGAAGGTCTCTTACGCTCTTAAGATGTTGATCTAAAACAATAAAATATACAAAACAATGAAAAAAGACAGTTATACTAATGTATTTTAATGCAACAAAAAAGTCATTTCCTACATGGCTTTGTCACTGAATATGCATCATGAACATGGCTACTACGTACTACAGTCAGTAAATTGAATGATAAAGGTTTTTCTTTATTTAAGCAGAATTCAATATGCGTACCCGGACTTGGGAACTCTTGATTAATTTCATTTGTCTCATAGAATTTAAAGGTCATATAATTTCTCAGTATCATTAGCTGAATATAATTAGTATTTGCCATTCATTTTATCTATGTACTTCTGATACAATCAGGGACAATGAAGACAGTAGTCTTTTATGAGACAAATTAAATTTGTTTTCAGAAAGTCCCCCTAAATTGTAAAGTATCCAGTTATTTCAGATGCAGGGATGTTGTGTTATAAAGTGCATGAACTACCTAGCTGGAACATTCGCATGTGAGCTAGCACAATATTGATAGGTAAAATTACATTCCTTCAGTGGCATTTGCAACTGATTGGTAACTAAAACATCGAAGTGAACTAAATTAGTTACACATGAATTGCAGAAAATAAGCACAATTACTTTAAAAACAAAAACATAACCAAATAAAAAATAAAAAACAGGCAAACTTTCTGGACTTACCTTGGCTACAGCATACGGTTAATGTTTGGGCCACTCCTCCTTCTCTTGGCGTCTCACATTTTGATTGTTAACAAAGGTCAAAGGTCATGTGATAACGAGTTAAAATTGTTGTTTAATTAATAAATAAGGGCATAGATGTCTCAATTTCTCATTTCTGTATATTGCAGATGGTTGTTAACAAAATAATGACGTTTTTCAATAAGACAACGTATCAGAGCCAAATTAAAAGATATTTTTAGATCACCAGGCAAAACAAGATAGCTAGCTTGCTAGCTGCTAGCAAATGTTTACTGTTTGTCTTGACAATGTGTGAGCTAGCAGCTGTAAAAATGGTGTTATAACTAGCTAGCTAGCTAGAAAACTACACCTGCGTTCATAAAAGTAGTAAGCTAGCCAAATTGAAATAGAATTTGGTTTATTGTAGCATTATCAACATATCTTTGAAAAAAACATTTAGTTAGTTCACCAATAGCATTTTTTTGCTCAATTTTATCAAATGGATCTTAGGTTTACAATACATATTATTAATAACTAAAGTCTCTACCCAGACACAAGCCTCTTACTACTGCTTCAGAAAGAACTTGACGTGTGTGTGTGTGTGTGTGTGTGTGTGTGTGTAGATTTGACAGGTTTGGCTTCAGAATGGTCTTTGACTGAACACTGGCGGGACTGTTTGTCTCATTCTTCAGGTGGTCATTTCCTCAGTGGCAGTAGAGGCAAAATACAATCTTTCGTCTTTCTGCAGGCAGTGTGAGAAAACAGTTGATGTTTTACAGCTGTCTCCTTTGGATCCACAAGTGTATTTATTGAATACAAGCAGTCTTTTTATTACCCCAGGAGTAAGACTTGTTTGCTTACTCTAAAGTTAGTTCAAACTTTTGACCATGATGTTCTCTTTAGCAACTGAAGTCACAAGGGTAAAGCCCGGTGAGGCTCTTCCAACCGTGCATGGAGGGAAAAGCAAGGAGGAGCGGACTGGGTCAGCTGTTACTTGTGTGACATCACAGCCACATCACAGGGAAACCCCAGGGATTCCAGTGAGTCTGGTCCAGTGAGACCAGAGTTCGAGTTAAAGCCAAACTCTGCCCATAGGTGATTTGGTGCCATTTCCACTAACGGTCGCAGAAACCCCAAGTCAGGCCTCTGGGCTTCATGTAGCCCTTCTGTTGTTCCTGCCACATGGCATGAGATCCCAACAGCATCTTCATTACCAGCCCCCTGCCGTCCCTCCTGAGGGGATCCATCTTCACTTTCAGCTTCCTGCCTTCCCTCCAGAGGGGACGCACGTTTGCCGTTGGCCTCCTGCTCAAATTGCAGAGGGGACCCGCAATTGGCCTCCCACTCAGCTTCCGCTGTCCAGGTTTGGACTGGCCATTGGAAGCACCAGTAGAAATCCCGCTCCCTCTGTGGGCCTGTTAAGCAGCCCATTATTTTATTTTTCTATTTTTTTTATTTAAAACCACAATAAGTTTTTTATTGAATAGCAAAAGTTGTTGTTCAGAAGGGAAATAATGCAAGAAACTGACAAAAAAATGCTGGCAAAAAGGCTTGCAAACCTTCTCTTGCAGTCAGTAGGAGCAGGTTCAGAATGTTTGTGTGCAGTGACCACTTTGCCAAAGATAACGTAACTTATGTGTCTATGATTATGTAGCTAACTTTTTCCTTACTTTTGTAACAGGAAACGTATTTTTCCTTTGCTTTGTTGGAGTGTGCCCCTGCAACTGTACAACAATAGTTAGCAATAACTAACGCTAGCTAACTACAATGTGTTTTGCAGGGTACAACCTTTTGCTATAAGTGTTTAATTTAGTTTTGTTCTCTTTAGGCTGCCCTAGTGCTTGAAACAATGAGTCTGTAGACTGAGCTCATACAGTTAACCTCAGTTATCAGAAATATGGAGAGGAGAGGATGAAATCCAGAAACTATCAATAAAGGAGAGCCATTGCTGGATCTCCATGAGTCAGCTGAGAACCCAGAGGACATAACTGAGATGTTACATGATCAACAAGGTAAATGAATTGTATTAAGTATAGCCAGTATCTTAGATTATATTTGGATAAGGCAGATGTGATTCTGACAACAAATGTATGTAAACTTTGAATTTGGTGGTAATTGGATAACTAAATACTATACTATACTAAAATCTTTATACTGAATCATGACTGTGTAAGCATCATGTTACTGTTGTAGCTGCTGAAAGTGGAGTTAGTTTGAACTACTTTATATACAGGGACACCAGATAAATCTGATGGGAAAGGCAAGATGAGGAAACAAAGTTCTGATACACAAATCTGTCATGGTCAGGCTGTGCCTTCTCATTTCCAATGTTTTCTCTCTCTTTTCCCCTTCCTAGTGTTTCATGTTTGTTCCCAGTTTGTCTATCTCCCTGTCTGTATGTCTGCTGGGCATGGTGATCGGTCCTCCTCCTGCTCTCAATCATCCGTGTACCTGAAGCTCATCCAGTAATCAATGCCTGCAATATTAAGACCCTGGCTCCTCATGCAACTCTTCCATTGTGGTAGCAGCACTATAGCCAAGTTTTCCTAGTCTTGTAACTTTGGTTTCATCATGTTTGTCTGAACCTGAACTCTGCTTTTGCCTTAGGATCTATCCAGCATCCAGCCCTGTCTTGCATGTCCCCCTTGCCCAGCTTGTCATCTATCTGTCGGTCCAGTTATTCCTGTTTGCCTGCCTGCCCTGCTCCTTCTATGTTGCTCTAGCCCCTGGATCCGAATTTCCCTGCCTGCCCTGCTCAGTTGTCCATTCTGGCAGAACTCCCAAAATCTGTGTAATGTTGACAGTTACGGATGCAAACACAAGGCACAAGCCATAGGGGGAGTATAAGAAGTTGATGGGTCTGGAGCAAGAGGGCTTCTCCTGTAAGGAAAGTGGTCTCTGGCTGAATCCTAAGTGGCCATACATAGGAGCCTCACCTGATGGTATTGTCACTTGCAACTGTCATGAAACAGGGATTTGCATGCATACTTGATTACATGGTTAATTCACTTTGTTACATAAAAACATAGGTGTTTGTTTGTTTTTTTTGTTTCGTTTTTTTTGTTTTTTAAATTAGCTACCCTTACTTGCATAGTTAAGCTACTTCAGGCCTAGAGAAGGATGAATCACTGTGTGTGTGCTCAGTTTATTTATTATGATTTAGCCTATATTTTTCTCACATCTTCTTCAAGTGAAATGCGCTCTACACTTGCAGTGCTACTCCAAGGACTGACACCCATGTGGCACTGGGGCTATTTGTGTACCAAATTTCATCAAATAATGACTGGGGCCTTTATTTACCGGGAGGTAACAGGTTTTTATCTGAAGCAGGCTTGTATTAGAAGCAGGCCTTTGTTTATAATTCCCTCAGTTTGATAAGTATATTTGATTGTATCTTGATACGAAGCCTTTTATTGATCTGCTCCCATTTGCCGTTAAAGTTACTGCACTACACATTAACACAAACGCAACACTTCCTTTATGTGTTTCAAATGAAAAGCCCTCTAGCATTTTAGTGGACAGAAACCATTGATTTCTTAACAAGGCTTTATTGTGAAACATTTGCAGGAACATGTTGTGGAAAACTCACTAATTGAAAGGTTCCCATACTGCACGGGAAATGTAGCTACTGCCATCATGTTGCACTTGTACATTACTACAAAATACAGTTTGGCTTAGACATTGAAACATATACACTCACAGGGACTGAAACAGGAGAACAACTTTAGATGAGTAATCCAGAATAACAAAGTGTTGAAAATAGCATGATTATATTGTTGAATTTATTAAAGTGATACGTTATGCTTAGTTGGCATGAACATATGACATCCAAGAGTTTATCCACCTTTATTTATTTATTTTTTTTCTCTGGCCATTATTTGGGACCGGCTTTTATATGTTTGTGTCAACCACACCCCCTGCCAGTATTTGAGACCTGGCATTCATGTGACTTACTTTTGTTTTGTTTTTTTGTTTTTTTAATAGGAAATACAATATATATCTTATTTACACCTTACAGGCAGGGGCAGACATGCATGCTTGTAATTAATGACACATATTGTGAATATGACATTAATAAAGTTTTTCGTTGATCGAACACAGCCCCGATATGTTAAACCGTTATTGATTTGTGTCTATTTATGTCTTTGTTTATTTACAAAGATGGCCCCAATTGAAAGTGGCTGGCAGTGAAGAACATCATACTTGGCCTTGTTCAGTTTGTATTGCATTTGCAAAGCCTACTGACAGCAATGCTGTCATCACTGGCATGAAAGATTGGAAACGTCCACCAACATATAGAGAAGCATGAAAAGACTGCCATGCACAGGAATTGTGCTGAGGCATACTTTTTAAGGCCCTCCAGAGTTATAAACAGGACAGATACTTTGATCTGCACAGAGGGTGAGTGTTTTTGAATATGGGCAAACAATTTTTGAAGTGTTTCCTCCTTTGGCAGCTACTTTGGGTCCACATTTTTTACAAACTGGATATCCCTCTTCAAGGACAACCCCCAAAGAAATTCCTCGGATTTTAATTTCTTTTTGGCGATGGAGATTGGTGATATCAGTCTCACATCTCTGCCATTATCTTTGCTACATACGTATGTGGTGACAGCTGCAGAGTCTGACAGGCAGTCGAGGAGGGAAGGAGATGTGCACGCGCAGTTGGGATTGTCCATTTGGTTGCATTTTTTTTTAATACTGGTAATAAACAAATGAACCTGGTATGATAACCATCTTTTTTCACACCATGGTATACTATGAAACCGGTATACCGCTGCAACCCTAGTCTCATGATCAGATGGTAAAAGATGATGCTGTAGTGAGGACACCCCTTCCTTCCTCCTGTTGAATTCCACAAGTGTCAGAATTAATTCTAGTCAGACACGGAACCACCCTTCTGAAACCTGAGAGGCTAATGTGCTGACACGACAACAAAAAAGGTTTCCCTTCCTGCCCTCCCGCAATTTAATCCTCACATGGGCGGGAAACAGAGACAAAAGATCTTTATCCAAAAAACAGATCAGCTTTTAGCACATCAACATTCATCCCACCAAAATAGGACTCATCTCTGATTAATATTTGACTTGACTGTTACTTCCCTCAAAGAGGACAAAATGAAATATAAAATATACCTACCATAAATCAAAGGCCACATTTCTGAAGCAATGCAACAGGAGATTTCTCCTTTTCAACATGTCTGAAATAATGTGAAAATAATTGACTATCTAGCTATCTTGTTTTGCCTGGTGATCTAAAACTATTTTGTAAACCAGGAAATATTATTCAGTAAACGTTTTATGTAATTTATTTCAATCCCCAAATTTTTCTTTGGTGGAATGGCCAAATTGTGACATGTAAAGTTCAACGCAATATCTACTATGTGACCATACTGCCAGCATCCTCCATACAAGGTAACAGGCATTAAACATTCACGATGGTGTCTTTATTATTATTAAACAAAGGATTTATGTGATAGGAACCATTTTGTTATGTTTAGTCAATTAACCACTTGCAGTATGTTGACGTTTTGATTGACGTACTGATTTAAATTGTTCCTTTCTGTCACTAATAACGCAGTTAGGTTTATATATCATTTTATGTTTAATGTTTTAATGAGTCATGGTGGAAGGCAGATGTGAAAGGCTGGTTCTCCGCCCATAATAATTGCCTAAACCTGCCAGTTGATGAAAAAAGCTGACAGACCTTTGTTCCTTGGCACTTTTGGCACATTAATTCTCCTCCTTTTTCGAGTTATTTTACTTTATACTTTACTTTTGACTCCTCTTTTTGCTTTTTATCCTTCATGATTTTACACTTATTGCTTGGCAACTGCTGCCACTCTCCCAGTGTCACCTTGGGAGAGTGGCAAGTGAAACCAGCAATGAATCTATCACTTCGGGTCCAACTGAGAGAGTTGATGTCAGATAGTGCTCTAAATTATTAATTTCACGTCCTAGAGAAATAGATTTTTCCCATAGGGCTCTGCGATTCTCTGGTCACCCTAATCTACATACTTCAGTTCACCATCACCAAACTAAGGGATCTGTTTATTTTGTCATTCAAAGATCAACTTTATATTGATCTTTTTGATCCTGACCTCTTTATTTGTTAATTATTAATGTCTTGTTTATTCAGCTACTTATAGAGATTTAGCTATAATAAATATCCTCCATTAAAGACAAGTCTTGGTGTTGTATATTCCTTCAAAGCAGAGACAGAGATCCCTGAATCGAGAGCTTAATTACTGTCCTGGTTGAAATTTTTTCCACCCGTGAATTTTAAGTACAGAATTTAGAAATATCTTTATAAATAAATGCAAATTAACTAATTTTGTATAATAAGAATATTTAAATAAAATGTCCAAGAAAAAAACAAGAGGAAAAAAATAAATAATTTAATTTACTGTATCCTTCTAGGAGCTTCTTGCACCTGTCTGCTGGTAGTTTTCTGCCACTTCCATTGATCTGCATTCAAGGTCTCAAGGTTTGCAGGAGTCATTGTCATGACCACAGAATATACATTTTCTGACTTCATATTGATCCTAGTGTGGACCAACCACCCTCTTGATGAGAGTATGCCGAAGGCACACTCAACCACCATCCTAGCCCAAAACAGTCGGTAATGAAAAATCCTTCTCCATTTTGGGATGGGGGTCCAAAGAAAATTGCTTCATTAGATAGGTCTTAAGGGGGAATGCAGCGTCCCCTACCATGGTGTACGACATGGAACCCTGTACACCCGACCCTGGCAAAGGGCTGTCTGCAGGCATGGTCAAATTTTGGCCTCCATAGCTCTTTCAAGCGCAGCGCTGGAGTACACACCACCATCACGTTATCTTCTGAAGTGCCTCGCTTGGAAGAATTTGAAATGGTAGTCTGCATCAACCAGTGCAATGAGAACAATGGAGACTGTCTTTTTGTAGTTGAAGAACAGGCTTTCGGAATTTTTAGGTGCTGTTACGGTCCATCAATGGTACCTAAGCAGTTTGGGAAGTACTACCAGAACATCTCTTCCATTGGCCTAGGTAAGTGAGATGCCATTATTGGTCTTTCATTTGCCCTGCAGGTCATGTTTACAGAATCAGCTACAGTTCTCTTCCCAAGCCAAAACTGGAAGGCAAGGCTTTTGAAGCTTTCCAAGTTGAAGAATGCAAGCATGTTCCGGGATGCATTTGTGAAATTCAAAAAGCAAAAAACTCTTCTGAGTGGCTCAGCTGGTGGGTCCATCGAGGAATGGAAATATGAAAAGGTTATGTCTTTGCTGCTACCTCATGTACAGCCCAGAAGGTTAGTATGCCTTATTTCTTAATTTATAAGCTAAATTTACTGAATAAGCCTATTTCTAAAACCTAAAAAACTATTTCTGTTATTGAACTGCAAGTAAGGTTGGTCAACATGTGTGTTTTACCTGTAAGGATTCATTTTTTTTATTGACTCGGTACTTGGTTCTTATACTAACATCTACTATTAATTATTTTAGCTCAAGAAATACAATGCAACATATGGAGGATGTACAGGAGGCAGTGGATTTGAGCGCCATGGAACAAAATGTGGAGGCAGAACTATCAGGACAGATCTCAAGATCTGCAACTCCACTCCCTTCTCTACAGGCGGCTACAGATGTCTTCCCTGGCCCGTGCCCCATCCCTCCACCAAGTTTGGTGAAAATCGGTTCATTACCTTTTGTGTAATCCCTGTTGACAAATAGACAAACATACAAACCAACAAACAGACAGGTGAAAACCCCCTTGGTGGAGGTAATGACCTCAAGCACAGGCAAAAAAATCACTGATTGGTCAGATTTTCCTTGTCTGCTGAAAACAGATTTAAAGAACATTGGCCAACTTACTTGATGTAAGTGTGTTCATATCGAAGCAATCCAAGTTAAACTAGAATGGCAATCAGCAGAGCGCATACCTCTGCCAGCCAAGGCCAAATATTGATGAAACTGTCCAAAAAAATGCCCTATCTCACAATGTTAAGGAAATTGATTAAAAAAGTCTTGGATCTGCCTCTTTAATCAGAGCCGCGCCAAAAATTTAATGGGTTCTTCTCTGCCAAATGTGTCATCTCTCTACCAAGTTTGGTGCACATCAGTTCAGTACTTTTTGCAAAAACATAACTTCCTTGGCGGAGGTGACTAGATCGCATTAAACCAATCCAACAATAACAGTAATGTTGCTACTGCAGAGTTGAGTTATAATTCTATTTGGATTTGTTATTATGAGTGACCCTTTTCACATTATGTGTAGTGATTTTTTTAGCCTAAAACAGAAATTCCTTTTTGCTCAGAAATCAAATGCATTTATCTTTTTGAATGGAAGGCCCCTACGTTGATGTACTCCAGTGAACTTGAATTGTTGGTACTACTAATAATCGGTCGGCTGTAAGAACAGTTTATTAGTGCCAGTTTCTACAAGGCCCAGTGTCAGGGGAATGAGAAGGCCAACACCCGAGCCTAACAGGCCTAGACCCCTCCACCACACAGCTTAGTGCTTCCATTCAATAAGTCTTTAATCATAATAATAATCAAATGATTCTCTTGGTCTGATGTATTTGAGTTAGATATATTGCTTATAGTTGAAGACACACAAAAAAACCAAGCTGGTCCCGGAAGTAACTAAATCTGACGGTGACAACACTCATTTTGATAATGTGTTCCTTATCCTGCCCTTTGTGGGCCTTACAGTCTTACTCCTTCTAGGTTCCAGTGCTTTTTCTTTTTTATGCACACTATGCAGGATCTCGTAAATGATACTGTTATATGGCTCCCGTTCAATGACTAGATGCCATAGTTTGAAAAACAAAAACTTTAATGATCATTATACATTTGAATTATTATGATTACTGTTTACATGGAGTACTTTGATTACTGGTTACATAAGGTTACTGGAAAGTGTGAATAGGTAAATATTTCCCAAATAAATCCTCCCTTTGTGACTAAAAAGTCACACACCACAAGATAATAGTTCAAATGGCGAAAAAACAATGCAAACCTTCTAACGTGCCCTTCACTAGTCAAGGCACAATTCTACAGAACAGCTATCAACTATCCTGGAGCTTCAAACCTTCTCATAGTCAATTGAACAGTAGATACCTTGTAAGTGCCTTGCAAAGCAGTTTCTTCCCAAATGCCAATTAAGCTTTCCCTATGGTCTGTTACCAAAGTCCATCATGCCATCCAGGTGCAAACTACTCTTTTGTGATCGCAGTGAACATCAAGATGATGACTCTCACTCAGAGGGACTGAGCACAGTGTGGAAAACATCCCCTCCCTGTTTGGCAGGGAGTGGGTAAAAGCCACTCTGTGCTGCTATCCCTATCAGATATCATTACTTTCAATTATCGTAAAATTCAGCAAATGTAAAACATAAACAAACAACAATTACCATTCTGGGTGTTAAGAAACCCTTTCCAGTATTAAGAAACAGGGCAAAAATATATCTTGGGTGTTAAGAAACCCCTTCCAGTGTTAAGAAACTGGGCAGCAAAGCCTGATTGAATACTTGTTTTAACAATCACGTTTAAAGTAAGGAACATCTGCTCCGCTTTCACTTCTAGAGGTTCTTTTACTACACTTATCTCTTAACAAGTCATTAAATCATAACAAATAAACATCAGGACCAGACTTGGCATATTACAAATACAACAATTAAGTGTTCATGGTCAAATCATATGGGATTAGGAGAGTCTCAACCACTTCAGATCGCCTCAGTGTTTTAGGGCACCATCCTTTATCTTCTTACGTCAACCCTTATGCTTCACACATCATAGAGGGTCATCACTATGGAGAGGTTACTAGCACATACGATGGAAAATGATTTGGATCACTGCTTCCAATATAGGCATCGTTTCAACCTGTCCTGCAGCAATGAAAACAACTACCCTCCACTTCTTCCTCTATCCACATGCGAAGACTTCTCAGTTTTGTTTCACATCTTCCCCTACAAGTACCTTACTTATTGTTATGCTCTTCCATAACAGTCCTACTGCTGAAAATCTACCATAGATGCCTGGTGAGTGCTTTAATGTGCTTGGATAGCATCACCTATCGGTGGATGGTGGGGGGTTTACAATAGCTGGGAGGTAAAGGTACAGGAAGTCTAGCTGTTTCATCAGACGGTATCTTTCTTCCTGTACTGTGACTTGTGGCTGACCACGCTGAGTGTGTGAGCATATGCTTAAGTCTCTTAGAGTTACCCATCTGGTTACTATCAGTTTGTCTAAGCACACTACATCGCATTTGGGGATGTCTATATAGGGATCTCCTATCCAGCGTCCAAACTTATCCATTAGGAAAATATCTTCTGGTAAATCTTTTGTGGTGTAGTCTGCAGGCCAATCATCGTAAATTTCTGGTATCACTTCCATAATTTGTCTAAGTTTAAAATTTACCAATTTTATAATTTTTACTACAACCAATTCCATCCATTCCCTCATATACATGTGTCGTGCTAGACGTTACTTCCTAAGTGTTTGTACTCTGATCATAACTCTTGAGTACATGCCATTGTGACATCAGTTTGCCCTACATCTCACAGATGTCTGAGTCTTTTAAGTCTTCCTGTGCTTCCCTAGTAGGAGTCACAGGAAATTGACCAGTCACAGTTGCCATCATCTTCCTAATTAGTGATTGAATCAGCAGAAGTACACAGCACATTACCATCACTATCATTAACAACACCACCACTATTACCATCCCAATTCTAGTCATTGTCTGTTTCCATGACATAAAACTCAGCCAATCCCACCATGAGTTGACCCCTCATTTGTATTTTGGACATGTTAATTTCTCAGATTTTTAAACTTTAAAAAGGGCTGTGGTTATATTTCCCTCTGTTCCTGCATGCGTTGGAATGATAGTGCAACATTTTTCACCAACACGCTAACAGACACCCTGTTCTTCTGCCAACATGGTATCAAGAATAAATCTGTTCTGCAGTGCTACAATGGAGTTGACGGGAAGTTGCTCTTTTATTCCCTCAACTACCAGTACCGTGTAATTGATAAATCTCTGTTGGTTATAGTATAAGTAACTTCCCAATTTGCTATTTCAAGCTGCTGATTGGCCTGCAGCTACAGATCCCCAAAAGTGCACAGCTGATGCAACCTGACCAGCTTTATCCAGAAATCCTGATATGGCTCTATGTTCCACTGGTATACTGTGAGTTTCCTGATTCTATGATATGTATACTTTCTCATCCTCTTTCCATGCAGTCGGCATGCTTCTCTTTGTTCTGTTGCAAGAAAAGTAATTACTGCCGAATTACCTGTCAACATAATTGGTGCACATATGCCAGTCCAATTGCTGTCCAAAATTTTCCTGACCAACTTATCCCCACCACAATACCAAAACACATCTCCCACTGGATATGTACCATCGGAGTAATCTGGTGTGCGAAACATGTAAATTGTAGGTCCATCACTGCCCTGCATAATCATTCTCACATAGTCCCAATTTACAACCAATTGCTTGCATCTAATGTTTGCCATTTCTGTTGTATTGCACTCGCTTTTGCTGACTGACCCTTCTGGGTGACACTCAATCTGATCTGGTAAGTCTAAATCAGACTTCTTATCTCCTTCTATAGTGACAGTGATATTGTCAAATTCTTCTCCCCTTGCAATGCAAAATGGAAACACTACATTATCAGCCAACTGGACAGTTGTGGGTATAAGAATCTCCTCCTTTGTCACTGGTCCATCGAGCATCTCCGGACAGAGATTATCCTGTCTGTCTTTGCCTGTGTTTGATTACCTCCTGCCATAGGCACCAGACAATAAGCAAAGCACAATCTCCCACCTGTCCAACACTCTTTTGTAACTGGGATGGGTTTTACCTGTGGCGTTCTCTTCTTATTGTAACATGTCACACACATTTCCTTAATCACTTGTTCAGCACAATATCTTACCCACTGGTAGAACATATTGGTTTGCCAACTAGATGTCTTTAACTTATTTACAACTGCTGTTTGACTTTTTCTGCATCTCGCTTTGTCTTTGTCTGTGTGTCTGCAAGCCACATTGAAAGAAGCTGCTGTGCCCTCTTCTTGGTCATGAATTTGTCTGAATTAACATTAATACAGTGATCATGCAAGCATCGAATTTGTACCATCACCTGAGCCTCACCTTCACCTTTTGTTCATTGGCAGTCCATGCATAATAGGCTCATGTGGTCTCCTAGCTGCAATGCCGTCATGTGCAGAAACTTTAGAGTAAGCTAACACTACGATTTCTCCCAGGGGCAATCTTCCCTGTGAGGCAGCCAACATCCCGACAGCTAAAGCACAGTTAGCTATCTGATGGGTTTTCTTAGGTGGGCTAGTTGCTGTAGTAACAGAGAAGGTACTGTTCTGCGCTTGTTGTCCTCAAACCCCATGGTCCCCTCGTTGTTTTCTTTTCCCCTTTAACTTTCATCCGCCTCCTCACTTCTCCCACTCTCAGGAGCTGCTCCTTCCTCTCTCTCATGTTCTGCTGGGGTTCGTCCCTATACGCTCAACTGCTCTTTGGATATTGCCTCTAACCTGTTCTTGTGTTCTTCCTGGCTCTTCTGCTCTGCAACAATGGGTGAGGTGGTACTAAACAGTCTTACCTGCAACCTTACGTGCAGTTGGCGTTGTTAGAACCACTTTATATGGTCCCTCATGTCTTCGCTTGTTCCACCTTCTCTTGAACACCTTGACGTACACCCAGTCACCAGGATTTATCTTTTACAGTTCCTCAGCAATAGCACTGGTTCTTCCTTCTATGGTACCTCTCACCTGTTGGAATATAGCTTTTTTGTACTGCAGTTAGGTGTTGTACATAGCCAAATAACTCATGTTCAAGCTGCTCAAGCAGAGGTCCATTATATGAGATAAGGTGTTGGCATGGGTCGACCCATTAGCATTTAGTATGATGCGTGCTTCTGTTAGTTTGCATTCTCATACTCATTAATGCTAAAGGCAATGCTTTCACCCACTTAATCCTGCCACTTACACATTTTTTGTCTATTTTTGCTTTCAGACTGCCATTGGCAGCCTTCCCCTATGGTGAGGAAGTAAAGACAACAATGAGTCTACTGCGATTCGAAGAATTTATAACAAAATATTTAATGAATTAAAGTGAACAACCAGCAATAATCAGCAATGATCATCAAACAAAGACAGAGACGTGCTCTTCAATACTATTTGGCCAAATAGGGTGCAGTCTCTCTCCACCACAGAGGTTTCAGAGTCTGGACGCTGTCAATAGGAGAATTCTGTCTTTATATACAGTCCTGGTCACGTAGGCACTGCATAAGTTTAGACAAACAGTTCAATAATCAGCAAGTTCAGGCCTGCATCTGTTTGCCAAAATCAGTTTGTACAGTTCATTCAAACAACCTTAGCTCAAAAGACAGAACATCGGCCTCAGTTGACAGGACATAGCTCAACCGTTTACACAGGAAGGGGAAACACATATTAAGGGCAAAATAGAACATAATCAAATGAGAAATAAACATTTTGCCATCACAAACCTCCCTTTTGTCAATCTGACAACTAAACTTTAAGAATTAACTTGTTTTTTTTTTTTTTGCTTTCTTCATAGAATAATAAAGTACAGAACAAAACATCAGCTATGTAAATTCACAAGGATTCAATACATCACATCATTGGCTCTACATGGAACGTAATAGGAACCTTTAAAAAATGGTGAGTTATCATCACGGTCAAAGCTCTCAGGATATGGAGGAATCCAGTCCGGAAGAGGGTATAAATCGGGTTGGTCTTGGCATTTCATTGTCACCAGTGTAGCTGTAGTTCAATTAACACGTACTTTGACCATGGCTTTAATCAGAATGAACAGAAGTTTGCATTTTGTATCTTAGACCTTGTTGAACATACTTCTGTGTTGAAATCATCTGGTCTATTGCACCAATACGGATATTCATGGCTTGTATCATATTTTGCACTCAAGGTTATCAACAAGTATTGCGCTGTCGCATCGAGACAAAACATGTTCCGTGCTGATGGCCTGCCAATGGCCAAATTGTGGACTGCTAAGTTCTAATGTGTGTATCTGGCATCCGATTCTTACACATGCACTTTTAAGGCACTCGAATCTAATCATACCTGGCCTAAAGGGGGGCGGTCTAGGTTCAGGCACTGGTTCTGTACTGGCTCCTGCTGATGAAGCTGGTTCTCTATGGGGATGACCGTGTTGACACTGCCTATACCATTCACTATAATCTCCGCGAGCTGGGGATTCCTCACACGACTACGGCTTTTTACACCAAAATGGAAGATTACTTTTAGTATCAAATATCTCATGCAATCATACAGTACAGACACCATTACTCCGTATGTCACATATAATGCCAGTCGTGTCATCTTTGACCTATATTAAAACAACACCATCATCTTCTTCTTTAATGGTGTATATTGTGCAATTACCCCTGTGACATTGTGCTGTGGGACAATGGAAGGTGAGGGAGCCCTCCTGCCATTCTCTTCTGAGATGGAGGAGGGAGTCTTCTCCAGTATGCTGTGATTCCATGATGACAAAAGGGATGATCATCATTACAGTCAATAAAAGGAACAGGCCCATGCCTTCCTTTAAGGTCAGTCTCAGTCTCTTAATGGTGTTGTCTGATGGAACGTGATCCATTGTCGGAGCTTGGCACGCTACTGATGGAGGTAGGCGCTATTTCACCCTCCCCCTCTGGTCCCGGGGTATGCTTACAGCAGCTGGCATGAATCCAAGGCACTTTTCCGTCCACCTTTACTGCTGTTTCAGCGACCAAGAGGACCTGGAACGGCCCGATGTAGCATCGCTGCTTCCAATGTTTTTCGCCTATGGTCCTTAATGAGCACCTAGTCTCCTGGCTTTAGGTGATGTTGGACCGCAGTGGCTGACACAGTGAATACAGCTTTCTCCCGTGAATGTAAAGAAGACAGGGCTGCCGACAAGTTAGCACAATACCTTATCATGCTGTCTTCGTACTGGCCAGTGGTCAGGGCAGGTCTCACTAGACCTACGTCGGTAGACAGGAGTCTTCCGAGCACTATTTCACAGGGGCTAAGACCATGTTTATTCCTAATTCGCATGCGCATGTGGAAGAGCACCATTGGGAGAGCTTTTACCCATGATAGCCCAGTGTCTTCACAACACTTGGCTAGTTTAGCTTTTATATTGCCATTCTCCCGCTCTACTGCATTTGCAGACTGTGGATGATAAGAACAATGATGTTTAATGTTGAAACCCAAATATTGTGAAATTTCATCAAGAGCACAGTGCGCAAACCCGGGCCCATTATCACTGCTTATGAGCCTGGGTGTTCCCCAGCATAGTATGATGTGAACCAGGAGGATCTTTGCTGCACAAATAACACATCTTTTGCAAAAATCAGCAACAAATGTTGAAAAACCTTTACTGTACCAATTAGCATTTATGGCGGTCTGCATTCCATTCTTCCCTACATGATCTTTACCATGACTCAGCTTAGCATATGTTTGAAAGAGGGCCTTTGGCAGACAAGGCATACTGTCAGGGCCAATCCAAACTCAATCCTTAAGGATTGCCCCTGAGCATGACCACGAGGTTCGCTCTTGAGCAGAGGCAGGAGACTGAAGTGTGGGGAGATCTGCATATGGGCTGAGGTCAACTGGCACAGATGACAGATGGGAAAGAGAGGAAAAAGGTTCAGATGAGGCTGCTGCCTTTGCTGCTACATCCACTGCTGCGTTACCTGTGGAGATAAGATCAGTAGATGAAGTGTGAGCTATTTCACTACAGAAACAGCTTTCGGGAATAGAATGGCATCCAAAGGGGCTGAAACAAGTGTGTAATGTGCAATCGGTTTGCCTGCTGATGTCAGAAACCCTCTATGTTTCCATAATGTACCAAAATCATGTACTACATCAAATGCATAGCGTGAATCAGTGTGTATGTTAACTGGTTTATCTTTTGCCATCTTACATGCCTCTGTGAGAGCATCTAACTCCGCTGCTTGTGCTGGAAAATGTGAAGGAAGTCTTCCACTAATAAGTGTTTCATATGATGTAACTACAGCAAAACCAACCTGACTAGCGCCCATCTCGGGTGAATGGAGGCTAAGCCATCAACAAACAACTCTAAGTATGCGTTAGGGAGGGGCGTATCTGTCAGATCTAGTCGTGGAATACATATCTGCTGTAGGACCTCAACACAGTCATGTGGTTCCCCATCATCTGCTGTGGGAAGAAGAGTTGCAGGATTCAAGACATTACAGCGTTCGATCTCGATGTTAAGTAGTAGTGTATTATGATATCTGAGCCACCTCTGAGCAGACAGATGTGATGTTTTCTGAGCATGCAAGATGTGAGAGACTGCATGAGGGCCATAAGTGTCAGATCAGAGTACCCAACAATATCACATGATGTCAACACTGCTTTTTCGGCTGCAGCTACTGCCTTCAAACAATGACGGAGACCAGCTGCGACAGGATCAAGCTTAAAAGAGAAATAAGCAACTGGTCGAAGTTTACCACCATGAGGCTGGCACAATACAGATTTCATAAACCCAGCTTTCTGATCTACAAATTTAGTAAATGGCAAATTGGGTCTAGGCAAAGATGTCTTCAAATCTTCAAATGCTTTCTCTGCATCAGGAGTCCAAAGTAATTTATCACGTGCACTTAATGTTTTTCCATGGACCATTAAGGAGACAGGTGCCTCCTTCTCTGAATAATTAGGGATCCACTGCCTACAATAAGACATCATTCCTAAAAAACTCATCATTTGCTTTTTTTGTTACAGGTTTTGGCAGCTTCTGTATTGCAGCAACTCATTTGGGAGAGAGAGATTTACCCCTCTCCGTGATCACGTATCCCAAATAAGTCACCTGTTTAGCAAACTAAAGCTTCTGTCTACTGACCTTGTGCCCATTTTCTGTCAAATGTTTGAGTAGCGCTACTGTATCGATTTTACAAGCCTCTTTTGAAGGGCTGTAGATTAGTAAATCATCAACATATTTCACAAGGGCAGACCCCCAGGGGAGATGTAAACACTGCAGGTTTTCACTCAGAACTCTATGAAACACGGCTGGACTTCCGTGGTATCCCATTGGGCACCTGGTCCATGTATACCCTCGCCCTTTAAAGGTGAAGGCAAACCAGAACTGACTGTCGGGGTGAACTGGCACAGAGAAAAAGGCGTTAGCCAAATCTACAACAGAAAAATGTGTAGTTTCTGGTGGAATCAATGACAATATGGTATATGGATTGGATACCTCACGTTCCTGCTGGTACACCGCTGCATTTAGTGCTTTTAGATCTTGTACGAATCTCCATTCCGTAGGTCGGCCTTCTTCTCGAACCTTTTTAACAGGGAAGATAGGAGTACGGACAGGAGAGTCACATGGTACAATTACACCGGATTTTAATAATGATTCAAACACTGGGGTGATACCATCGATAGCTTCTTTCTTTAAGGGGTACTGCTTTAGACATGGCCTATACTCAGATTTGGGGTGCACCACCAAAGGCTCGACTCCTTTAATAAGCCCTACATCATATTTATGTGAAGCCCACAATGAAGATGGGACTTCATAAAAGCAAAGCTAATGAGATCTCTAATTACTCTGTGTGCTTCTAACTTCCACTCGTAGGCATACAAAAGTATGCTTGGATCACATTTAACCATTTGATATAAAGGGTGTTGAGTCTTTTTCGACACTTTAATACCATCTGGAGTAGATTGTAACACAAATGCGGTGACAACCTTGCGTTTTAAAGTTTCAGAACCTCCCCCCTTGAGCAATAGTCCTGACCATGCACATCTCAATGTAGGAACCAATGAAACAGGTGCCAAAAAATGGACTGCTGGTCCTCTCCATAAGCCTTTATGAGTGCCATCTTGTGTGTTGTGTATTGCCCCCCTTTTTAGCCCAACACTTTTTTCATACGCACTACCTGCCTACTGTGCCTGAATGAGAGAGGTTATGTCTGTTGTAGAACCAGCCTTTTCTCCCAAAAGAGGTGCAATCAGACTCAAATTTCCTGCTGCCTGGTGTGCAATTTCATTTGCCACATTGTTACCTCTAGCCACAAGAGTATTAGTTTTTGGGTGTGCTGGGCATTTAACAACTGCCAATGCTTTAGGCAACTGCATAGCCTCTAACAATTTGGAAATTGCTTCCCCATGCGTGATAGGCATGCCATCTGCTCTTTGAAACCCTGTCTGCTTCCAAATATTACCACAAACATGACACACTCCATATGCATAGGCCGAATCAGTATAAATACTAACAAATTTACCTGCTGCCAACTGTAAGGCAGCTGTCAGGGCTTTAATTTCTGCTACTTGAGCAGAGCATGGTTGATTAATCATCATTCTTTGCACTTCAGAAAATGTTGTGCCATCGTCATTTAAGGGCGATGCCATACCCTGCATCATTCCCCTCTTCATCTCTGACACATAACCCATCTACAAACAGTGTGGGATCCTCTGCAATAGGTTGATTATGTAGGTTTTCGCGAGCTTTAAGAAAAATGTCATTAGTCTGTACACAATCATGTGGTGTGCCATCTACTGGCAAAACCATTTCAGTGGCTGGGTTCATTGTGATGCATCTCTGAATGTTGAGCTTAGGTGCGGACAGAATGACCTCATAGCCAGTTTTCCTAGCCTGATTTAAGACAAAACGTGGGCTTGTTAATAATTGCATGTAATGGATGGGAAGTATAGTGTTACTGGATGTCCCATTGACAAAGTGGAAGCTTTCTGGTATGCAAATGCTGCTGCTGCTAGTCCCTGGTAACAGGGAGGTTTGTCCTTGTTCCAGCGTGTCAAGCCTTGTACTATAGTAGGCCAATGCTTGCTTACCTGTTGGTGTGTCTTCCATCAATACTGCATTGGCGAAGCCTGTTCACTCTGCAACAAATGAAATGAAATGGCTAACTGTAGTCTGGATTTCCTATGCTGGGACTGCTTGCATATCACTTTTCAGCACCTGAAAATCCCCTTCTGCCTCCTCATTCCACTGTAAAGGGGCAGCATTGTTTGTCTGACCTGCTGCTAGGATTAATGCCCTCAATGGTGATGTCTTTAAAGCATAGTCACAAATCCATGGTCTACTGTACCCCGTCATCACCAGAAAAGAGAGCATTTGCCCCACTGTCTGTGATTTGGGAGCCTTTGTTATGGCTTCCACTTGTGAGGGTGCAATAAACCTTTATCACCACTCAATTACCTGCCTATGTATTCGACCTTTTGCTGACAGAACTGCAATTTTTCTTTATTGACCTTATGAACTCCTGTAGCCAAAGCTGTAATTACAGATATTGAGTCAGCTTCACACTGTTCTTTTGTTGGGCTACAAATCAACAAGTCATCCACATACTGAATCAAAGTGCTTGGAATATTCAGATGTTGTAAATCCTGTGCTAACACTCTGTTAAACACTGATGGGCTTTCACAATTCCCCTGTGCTGTTCTAGTATAAGTGTATTGCTGACCTTGGTATGTAAATGCAAACAAGTAGTGTGATTCAGGGTGTATGGGCACACTGAAAAATGCTGAATACACATTCACTGCAGAACTGTGTTTCTAGTGGAATGTTAGACAGCAAGGTTTGTGGATCTGGAACAGCCGGAGGGTCAGCATCAACAATAGCACTGATAGCTCTTAAATCTGATATGGTAATTTTTACTCCCTGTTTTAATTTGATACGTACTGGATTAGCTGATTTAATCAATCCCACATCATTGTTGTGTTTTGGCCATACATAATCTGTTACTTTTTGCGGTAATGCTTCCTGTTCTTCTGTGAGGAACATCTATGTTGGTGTTCTTTCACCCAACAAAACCTTTTCTGTTAGTACATCATCATATGTTTTGATTGATATTCTAACTTACTGCTTATCAGGACAGACAGGAATATATTTGTGTGCAGATGGAAGTCAGTCTCTTATCTGCAGGGCTTTTTTGACCATAGGACCTAATTCATGTGATTCATGACCCTCTGCTACCATTAGTGTCACATGAGAAGTGGAACATTGAACCTGAAACCATTGCTGCAAATATGGTGACAGTGTTACGGCAGATGGTGCTCCTTGTGGCTTTATGTAGGTGTTTTGGCTGGTGATTTGAAACTGATGTCTGTTAATCAGTTCATCCCAGCATGACTCATAGTCCGTCTGCATTTGGTGTTCATCAAACATCAAAGTACAGTGCAATGGTAGTCGTGGTTCGATGGCTTTGCCTATTTGAGCCCTCACCCACAGCTTCCATGTCTGCCATTGATGTTGCAGCATTGAATCCTGAGGTATCAGCACTAGCAATACACCATGGGCTGCAAAAGCATGCCATCTTGTAGTATCATTGTAGGCATCATTCCATGTGACGAGTCTTCTTGAAAATCTATGTACAGACCATCACATGATGTTGGCTTTTGAGGGACATAGTATGTCTCTTTCAAACAGGTTGATTGGAGTTTGAACTGAGTAGAGTAGAGGTGCAAGTATTGGGTCAGGTGCAGTATTTTTCCAGCAATTAACATTGGGACAAGCTGTGTGAGGGGGATTATTTGTAGTTTCCCAGAGAAACCGACAGTTTTAACAGATGAACTGGAGAGGGGGGGTTATAGCCTCTATTCCCAATGCATGAATAAGTTGCACCTGTATCCACCATAAACTGATATTCCTGCTGATCGATGGTTACTGGTATGGTGGGTTCATCTTGTGGTTGTACTGAAATGACTGGTGACATTATTTCCCCCTGAGGCTCCCCTATTGTTGCCAGTTTGCAGCAGGTCCTATGAAAGGGTTGGTTGGACAGTCCCTCCTCCTGTGTCCAGCTTGGTTACATCCCCAGCAGACATTGTCACTTCCTTGAGTGGCATCTGGCTGCTGCTGTTGGTTTGAGTTCTGTAGCTATTGCGTTGGTTGACCTCTCCATCTTCCTTGTTCGGGTGGAGTGCCCCTTTGTGCTGGTCTTCCTCGTCCTTGTGGTGGACGATAGTCGTCTCTTGGTGGATTCACATGCACGTGAATGAGAGGGAGTGTTCATGTTGGTGTGGCTGGTGGAGACGGTTGCTTCATTTCAGCTGTGGGCTCCACTTGTGGCGTAGCTGTCACTACGTTGTGTGAGTTTATTGGCCAGTTGCTTGTTTTGTTCTTCTGTATCTTTCATATCCTACCTGTATTGTTCCACATGATGTACTATGTGCTCAGAGAACATTGGCCATTCCATCTTTACTAACCCAACTACATTGCCCAGACGCTTTTGCACTGGCTGGGGCATGCTCTTCTTTACCCTCAATTTAAATAGATGCTCTGAGGTAGCATTAGCATTCCACGGGCTTCCTGTTTCCTCTCTCCATGTGTAAGAACTTGTGTACACATTCCTCCTCCTTCAGCTCCCCCCCTTCAAATTTTGAAGCATCCATTTTCTCCGGATACTGTTGTCAGAGCACGCCCACAATGGGTTTCTAAAGCCTCTGAACCCAACATAATCCACTGTGCGTCCAGTGACTGCATGAACCATTCCGACTTTAGTGAAAATCTCCTCTGTTGGATATTTCCCTGCTACATGCATCAGCAAAGCTTTGATGTCTCCCAATGCCAGCCTTATGCCCCCCGTACTCTCCTCCAGGGCTGTTATCCATTTTCCTGCTCCTTCTGTCAGATCTGGCAATCTGCCTGCTAGTCCTACCATATCCATAAAGGACCATGGTACATATCGTGGCTGACCTCTTTTGACTACCAGTGGGGCCATAGAGTAGGTATCAGGATCCTCTTCTTCTGTTTGTAACATTTTGTTGTTACATTTTTGTTTTTCAGTATCTTGTGGCTCTGCTTCTATCCTGTCCATCTGTATCTGTGAAGTTTGTATCAGCTTTTCCATAGCTTCATCACTTTCCTTTTCTCTTCTTTTTGCTTAATCTTCAGGCTCAATCCACAATTGTCCATGCGCCAGCCTTGAGACTCTCTTTGCATGAACATGGATGTCCCTCTCCTTCTCATCTTCACTGACATCTACTGGTGTGGATGCCCCACACCATCGGTGCTTAAGAGGCAGGGTCGATTTATGTTTCCTCTTTTTTGATTCAAGTCTAATGGACTTCTCACTGTCACTACTCATACTCTCACTATCACTACCCCTGTCAGCAAATGTAATAAGTCTGGATGCTGTTTTTTTCTTATTGGTCTGTGATCTTGCCTCCTTTTCTACAACTTCATTATAATTTTTTCCTATACATTATTTTTTCTGTAGTGTGCCCTTTCTGTTGAGCATTCCTTCCATTGCTCAGTATGTAGTTTGTACCCCTGTGCTCTGACACTGATTATCCTGAGTTATTCCTTTTGCACCCTGTGACATTAACTCTTCTGCCTTCATTGTCATTTTTATTCTTCCAACTACTGTTTGGAACTCCACATGTCCCTCAAGGGTCACAGAGTCTTCTCTATTTCCTTCATGACTTCCTTGCACTACAAATTGCCCTGCCCTGAATGGGTTTTTATCACCTGGAAAACGTGGTGCAGTTGGTGAAGGTTGTGGGTGAGGTGGTGGATAGGGGGCTGGATCTGGTATAAGCTCTAACCACTTCTCCTTGTCCATTTTGTATGTATTTTCATGTCTTTTTTCTTATTCTTCAGCAAGCATTTTCAGAGGTTTCATTATGCGTTTATAACGCTCACCGTTTTCTTTAAACCATCCTAAGACTTGTCTTTCTCTCACCATTTTGCCTGCACGCTTATCACTCTCATTTTTCATTTTGTAAAATTTGATCTGTTTCTCCACTTCATCACAGCAGGCAGGGTCAAAAGTGCACTTCTTTTGCCAAAGCTGGCCTCCAGATCTCTCATGCCATTTTTTCATGCACTTTTGGATCTGCTGTTTATGGCCAGGATGACGTTTTATTAACAGTTTCACTGGTGTGATTACTCCCTCATTTGCTGTTCCTCTCCACATCCTGCTTGTCCTTGAACCCATGTAGCCCTGTCTCACACCTCCCGGTGCTAGCCTTGGTATTTCTGGCTCTTCGTCCAAGGCTCTTGTCCTAACTAGGACTATTATTTTCTCTACTGTCACTCCTGTTTGTAGTTTCTCTTAGTATTAAAGTCTGCAGTCAATCTCTCTGAGCTGTCAGAACCTCCGTACCTAATTAGTTCTCCCCACTTGCCTGTTTCCCATCTCACTGTTCTTGGGTTGATAGAGGTTTGCAATTTAGGATTCACTATGGGTCTTACCTTGCCTTGTATGGCAAACCCCTCTGGTACACCCAAAACATGATTCAGTGGAAGCACTGCTATGTCCTCTGGATCTTGGCAGAGATACTCTAGCAATGGTCTCAATGTATTTGCTGTCCACAGTTGCTGTAAAACCAACACCCACTGTATTTCTGGAAACTCTATCTGCACCTGTCTCAAATTAAGCCACTTGGTTAAATACCACAGTTTTACATTGATCACTTGTTCACGTTGATAACACTCAACACCCTCTGCCAAAATTGTGTTCTAATGCCTTGTGTTTCTATATCCCCCATTGAGTTTTATACAACCCTTCTATGGCTATTTACAGCACAACAGATGCAAGAGACATTCTCTCCAGACACACTGGGCATTTATATGGGGACAACCAATAATTATTATACTTTCTTCTACAATGTGGACAATCTGAAACTTTCCAACATGTCACACACTTTGTATAACACTCAGTTCTAAAAGACTGAAATGGCACTTGTGGAATATTATCTGTATCAAATGAAAATTGATTGGGGTATCCCTGCTTTAGCAGTATCACCTCTTCTTCAGCTGCTCTCCCATGTGTGTCCCAGATATAAAATTCAACCACATGAATACTAATGACCTCTATGGTTCTGTGAATCTTCAACCTGTCTAAGAGCTTACTCTTCTGGGGCTTTGCCAATAGCCCTTCCAAAGCCAGTTGTAGTTTTACTGAAGTTCTTATTATCTCTATACCATTAATCAAATATGTATCTTTATATTGCACAGTTATTATAGTACTATTGCTATAATTCCTGGTTGGAGCCTCTTCCCACTCTCCCTTCTTAAATAACCAAGTTTGTAGCTGATTTAACACATACGATCTATCTTCCATACACAAAGTGACCCAATCACAGATATCACCACCTAGGAAATGTAGGAAGACATGCACGTGAAGTGCAAAACAAAACAATACCTTGTCTCTAAGTAACAGTTTAAAGATAGTAGAATACCTTACAGCAACATGTCTGACTATTAAGTCATTATTACTCGACATCCAACAGTATTTACTTCTCATACAGTAGTCAGTTATCTCTAATGTAAATGGTGGAGTCCAATAAACATCAGTGTCCAAATAAACCACACTTTGCTCTTCCACCACCAGAACATCAATATACTATTTATATTGCTCCCAAAACAATGGTTTGGACCAAGGCCCAAAAGGGATACTTTGTACAAGAACAGCCACCTTGTTTACATACCCATAATATATGTGCCTACTGGAAAATTCACAACTTAGCCACACCATACCAGAGATGCCATACCTTCAGCAAACAGAGCACATACAACAAGCCAAAACACTATCATCACATTAAGCATCCATTCATCAAACATGATATCTTTCTTACATGCACAATTTATTAGTAATTTGATTCATCATTCATGCATATGAGGTTTACAACAGACCTTAACTTTTAGTAATAGTAGGCTCTTTGGTCCTGTAGCGGAGAGGTTGCTTGCTGCTGTAGCCTGGGCAGATGCACACCATACTCATGCCCAGTTAGTATATTGCAGATTTATAACAGGCTCTTCTTACCTTCTTTTGGTGACCAACAAGTGTGCTGAGCAACAGTGGTTCCATCCAAGCGTCAAGCTGCTTTGCATCCTCTCCTGGCTGGCTTGCCAATTCACTGTCATGGGAATGAGAAGGCCTACACCCAAGCCTAACAGGCCTAAGCCCTCCACCACACAGCTTAGTGCTTTAATTCAATAACTCTTCTATCCCAATATTAATCATATGAATTGTCTCTGTCTGATGTATTTGACGTAGATTTATTGCTTATAATTTAATACACTCAATAAACCGAGCTGGCCCCGGGAGCAACTGAATCTGAAGGTGACAACATTCATATTGATATCATGTTCCTTATCCTGCCCTTTGTGGGGCTTACAATCTTACTCCTCCTATGTTCCAATGCTTTTTGTTTTTTTATGCACACTTTGCCGATCTCGTAAATAATAGTGTAATATGGCTCCTGTTCTCCTACTAGATATCATTGTTCCAAAAACCAATAGTATAATGTTTCAACAGTGTTGATTGATCATAAAAAAAAAAACTTCATTGATCATTACACATTTGAATTATTATGATTACTGCTTCCATAGAGTAATTTGATTGCTGCTTACATGAGGTTACTGAAGAGTGTGAATAGCTAAATACTTCCCACACAAGGCACCCCAGTGACACAGACTCTTATCCTGCCCCATGGACACTATATGTTACATTTAAAGTGTTTATTATTTGCACAAGTAACTACATCTCTGAGTGTTTGTTACCTGTTTTATATGATTACTTGGGCCCAATCCCAAACATGCATGCAGCATGTTCTCATGCGCACACCAAATGACAAGCACACAGAAAGGGCTTGTAAAGAGACTAACGGGGCTGATAAAACTTCATGGATTTTTTGACAATCCACTGGTCCACTGATGCAGCAGCCCACCAGGATTTGTCCTGGTATGTCTGATGGCCAGTCCGACTAACTAGTGAAAAGTACCTTTCTCCTTTCTCTTTCTTTTTCTCTTTCTTCTGTCTCTCCCTCTCGCCTCAGCCAGGTGTCGCCACACGTCTCCACCTCATGTATCTGTGGTTTCAAGGGCTTATAAAAAGCGTCTGCAGAGTCGTGTAATTGCAACTTCATGACATTGAAAATGTATATAGCGGAAACGCTGTAGGTGACTCCATAATCAGGGACACCAGTGTAGAAACAGCAAAAACATACTGGTATCCTGGTGAAGTACCAGATATGCAGTGGCATAAAAAAGGTTTGGGCAGTGTCCAGTATTCACAGAGTCAGCCAATTCAATATTATTTCCAAAACACCTCTAGTTTCTGGGCATCCCTGGTTAAAGAAGCACAACCCTCACATTGATTGGGCTCCTGGAAAAATTGCCAGTTGGAATCACTTCTGTCTCTCTACCTCTTTACAATCCACTTTGTCTCCTGCCGAGGTTGCTTCTGCTCCACCAATGCTTGAGCCTCCAGATTTGTCCACCATTCCAGAGGTAGTCACGTTTTGGGAGAAGTCTTCAGTGAGACTCGGCCCTGTCCCTGCCTTCCCATCATTCAATTAAATTCAATTAAATTTTATTTATAAATGCCAAATCATAACAGAGGTTATCTCAGGACACTTTTCATGTAGAGCAGGACTAGACCGTACTCTTTATCGTTATATATATAGAGACCCAACATCCCTACGATTGCGCTATTGATGTGCTTCCCGGAGCTTCTATAACCACGAGTCGTCTCTACAACCTGGCGTGTCCTGAGCAAGAAGCCGTAGAGAAGTATATCAAGGATTCCCTGGCAACAGGTATCATCAGACCCTCTTCTTCTCCTCTTGGTGCTGGGTTTTTTCTGTGACCAAGAGGGATCACACGTTGCGTCCCTGCATTGACTTCCGTGGCCTTAAACAGATCACTGTTAAAAATAAGTACCCTCTGCCATTGATCTCATTTACCTTCACTAAGCTTGATCTCAGGAACACACTGAGACTAACGGTCAAACAGAAAGAGCCAATCAAGACCTGGAGGTGGCTCCTGGAACACTCACCTGGTCTGGATTGATAACGCCCACAACTCACTGACCACTGCAGTCACAGATCTTTCACCTTTTGGTAACCCAGAGATGCCTCTCTCTCCCATAGTTTTCTGCTTCTTGTCTCTCTTATTTCTCCTCCTGTTGCTATCTGCAGGTATATCTGCCCCTGGTGCTGTAGAGTCTGGATCTGTGACTACAAACCACCTACTGCCCCCATGATCCTGCTCAACACCCACTGCTTCATTTATTATGATTGTCATAATTTATTAGTAATATTTTTCACCTTATTATTACAATTATGAGTTTTATTGTTAGTCTCATTATTATTATACATCTTTATGGGGTACCTGTACTGTGCTATGTTCTCTTTTCTTCCTCCCCTCCCAGCTCTCTCTATCTTTCTCTCTCAACCCAGCCGGTCGAGGGAGATGGCCACCCACCATTAGCCAGGTTCTGTTCAAGGTTTTTGCCTGTAAAAAGGGAGTTTTTCCCTGCAGTTGTCACCAAGTGCTTGCTCATGGGGGAATGTTGGGTCTCTGTAAATATAATTATAAAGAGTAGATTTTTTTCTAGACCTGCTCTATATGAAAAGTGCCCTGAGATAACCTCTGTTAAGATTTGGCGCTATATAAATAAAATTGAATTGAATTGAATTGAATGCCAACAACCTCTGTTTCCTTCCCAGGAAGTTGAAATTGTACTGTTATGGTTAGGTTACTGTTATGCCTCTCCCTCTTCCCCTCCCTAGTGTTTCTTGTTTGTATTTTGATTTTGTCTGGTTGTGTGTGTGTGTGTGTGTGTGTGTGTGTGTGTGTGTGTGTGTGTGTGTGTGTTTGTGTGTGTGTGTGTGTGTGTGTGTGTGTGTGTGTGTGTGTGTGTGTGTGTGTGTGTGTGTGTGTGCGTGCTGGGCATGGCATGGCATCCGGTTCACTCCCACTGCCAATTCAGGTGCACACAAATCCACTAATCACCATATGCAGCATGAAGATCCCTGATCGTCTCTCCACCAGATCGTTCACTCTGCCTATAGGTACTAATGCTTGACCAACTCTAGAGTCCAAGTTTGTATTTTTTAACATGTTTGACTGGCTCATTCTTAACTCTCTGCTTACCTGTGCCTCAAGTCCATCCTCCAGTGCTGCTCCTGTGTTTTTGCCTTGCCCAGCCAGATCATTCTTGCTCCAACTGCTCTGCTCTACCATCTGTCCTGGTTTCATTCTTCAAATCCTCACGAATCACCCCCTCCTGCCCAGCTCAACCGTTGGTACCAGCTCCAATCCCACAAACCTCCCTAACTCCAATTCACAATAAACCTGTTTTTTAATTGTTGAATACCACGTCTTTTAATTCTGTGCGTGAGTCCAGATTTGCAGTAAACCTAACAGAATCAGCTACAAAAGTATTTGGTGAGTCAGTAATTTTTTAATTTTTCCTCTGTGCACCACTACATTTGAAATGAAGCCACAAACAAGCAGCAACTGAAGGCAGTTGCAGTAAAGGCCTGGCAAAGCATCTTAACGGAGGAAAGTCGGCATTTGGTGATGGCCATGGGTTCCAGACTTCAGGTAGTCATTGACGGCAAAGGATTTTCATCCAAGTATTAAAAATAATCCATTTACTTTTTAGCCTCTGAAAATGAGGGACTATGTATAAAAACGGCTGTAATTCCTAAATGGTTAATGTAATATTTTTGTTAAACCCCTTGAGTAAAAGCTGAAAGTCTACACTTCAGTCACCTCTTGATGGCTTTGTTTCAAATCCACTGTGGTGGTGTACAGAGGCGATATTACAAAAATTGCATCACTGTCCAAATACTTATTTACTATAATGGAAAATTTTAATACTATTCACCTTTTACTATTCACCTTTTATGTTGTAGTTATGTTAATCTATGGAATGCACTGATTCCTCACTGTTCTGCTAGCCTTTAGTGATAAAACGATGCAGGGCGATGGCCTTCCTCCCTGCAGCTGCGATGGAACAATTGCTGTGTGTCTTATCTCTTTGAACAGTTAGAAAGCAACCCCTCCATTCTGTACTCACTACAGTGTATAAAGGCTTCCTTAGTTTTGTACTCATTGCTCATTGTCATACATTGCTCATTGCCATGAACTGCACATTCCTGTGTGACCTTTGATCTCTGCATGCTGAGACCATCTGCAGATGATGAATTAAATTTCTGGACAGACAAGGGTTGACTCGTAGTACTATCTGGAATGGAAAGAATTGCCACCAAAGTATCTAACTGTATAGCCTTCTCCTCATTGCGTTATTTTAATCTTCAGAGTGCTAGGCAGCTGCTTAGAGGACCCTATGGCTGCTGATTGTTGGGACAAGGTTTGAAGATTCAGAGTATTTATAAAGTTATTTGAGAGCTTAATTATCTTGGGGTACCCACACTTTTGTATGGTTCTCCTTTGCTTTTCTCCACTCTAAAATTATACAAAACAAAAATAATAAACTAATCTTAAAATGCTGAAAAGAATGGTTCACCCTTAACTTTATGCCTTAGCTAAAAGCAGGTGTGGCTCATCCACTAACCGGAAGGTCAGTGGTTCGATCCCCAGCTCCTCCAGTCCGCATGTCAGAGTGTCCCTGGACAAGATACTGGACTCCAAATTGCCCTCTATGTATCATTGGTATGTGAGTGTATGCATGTGTGTAGAAAGTGCCATTTGTATAGAACAAAGAGTGCTGTAGAATGTGTGTGTGAATGTGGCACTGGTGTTTGAGTGATCGATAAGTCTAGAAAAGCACTATATAAGTGCAGTCCATTTAACTATTCACATTAACAGAAATTTTGACCAGGGTTGCCCAAACTTTTTCATGCCACTGTAGCTGAAAAAGTCCATCCAGACATTAATCCTATCATTGTTCATGTGGGAACTAATGACGATAAATAACAGTCTGAGCAGTTATTTCATCCTTCCCCTAGACATTTGGACGAGTTTACAACCCCAGCATACAGCAAATGTTTTTATGAATATTAGTTCAGCAACCACAATTGTATGCTATAAAATGGCCAAATTATGCAATGCCAAAATTTAATGCATGGTTTACCGTGTGACCACACTGCCACCTAGTGACCAGGGATAGTTAGACCTCTGTAATTTTTCCAGAATTTTGAGTTTATAGTTATTAATTATGTTTGGATGTATTTTATTATATTATCAATCAAACTATTTGTTGTTTAACTCCTCTCTTAACATTAGCTGTATTGAACATTATCTTGATAGTTAACTAGTCCTGTATATTCTTCTGAATAATCATCTGATATTCTGTAATAAGAACTCAACTCATATGCTTTTCTATATAATATATGCAATATTAAAGTAATGTAATCTATATGATACACTGTTGCATACAGTCTATGTTTAGAATTACTGTTGATTGACCATAGTGATAAGCGAAGTGTGGGGTTCTTTGTGTGTAAAACGTAATTTGTCTTCCCATAGTAAAGAAATATTTCAAAATCAGCTCCTCCTTCCCCTGTCTCTTGAAATGTAGGAATAGACAGTCATTGGAGGAAAATTATAGTTCAGACACGTAAGGCCAGTTCAAACCAAGAAACACCGGTAACACACCAAGAAATCAGAAGAGAGCAGACGCTGCAAAAGTGGGATAAACTTTACTTCTGCTGTCTGTGATAAGAATTGATGTCATATAGTGCTTTGCATTCTTAATTTAAGTACTATATAAGTAAATTGTCCCCTAGAGTTTGGTTAGGGAGGGATCATGATCTGGATTAATACAAAAAAAGTTCAAAGTCACTTCAGGCAAAACCTGTTTATTTACATTTAACCAAAAAAAACATCTTTCCCTAAATTTTACCCAATTGCTTTTCTTAACCCCAGTCTCTGGTGTGACAATTGTGTGCTTTATACACCCACCATCTACTCCAACCACCTCTTAACGACTCCGCTGCCGTTAATAAATGTAGCACTTCATTTATTCAAAATTTGCCTGTGAAAATAATCCAGCCAGAGATTACGTTTCCTACAAGATGTACAGTTTGCTGTTGCAGTTTAGTTCTATAGAAATGGAATTTGTGGGACACAGGATTGACGTTTGGCACTTTTAAATATCAGGTCCCTCACCAGCAAAACATTTTGATGAATTATCTTATTGTAGAGTGTCATCTTGACTGTCTGTTTTTAACACCCATGTGTTTTTAACACCTGTGCCATGCAAAATCATAATTTCTCTTATTCCATTAGACAAGGGAAGAGGTGGAGGAACAGCTACCACATGTACTGATGCTCTGAGCCCAAGGGATATTTCTTTTGAAATACATTTTTTCTCTTTTCTTTTAGTTCATTTGAGTACCCTGCTGTCCTACTGAAATGTTAGATACCTATTACAGTTATTTTCTATAGACTACTAAAGCATTGCCCAATTTTTTTGTTGGATTTCTCTGAGCTCTTATCTATCATCGGGGCTAATTATGACAATATCATCATTATTGGTTATTTTAATTTACAACCGTCCAACTCATAGCTGCGGTCATACTTTTATGGATGTGGTTCTGTCTAATCCCTAATTGAATTCACTGTTTCTCTTCATATGATGCACAGTAATTCTGGACACACTGTAGAAACGACATATTACATCTGAAACGGCAGAAAATTATATTTCACACATAAATATGTCTTAGTCAGCTCTCTCTTCATCTGTTGAGGATCTCGCGGACAATTTAGATACAAAACAACAATCAGCTATAGACCATATTTCCCCAGTCTGGTGAAGAAAAGTTCCTGAAAACCAGAAACAACCACGAAGAAAACAGGTTGTTAACCAACTCTAAAGGAAGTGTCACAAAGCTGAGCAGAGATGGAGAAAGGAAAAACTTTAGGTCCACCCGCCGGATTTTGAAAGATCTCCAAGCAGAACACAATGCAACAACCAGAAGTGCAGGGCATCTTTATTTCTCTGAACTTATAAATAACAATTCTAACAATCCAAGGGTTCATTATTATGTAGTAGAAGTCAGTGCTAATGTTAGCAACCTAGGCTAACTAACTAGCTTCCACTTTGTGCATGTAATACAAACTTAACATCATGGGTCCCACCAAATGTTGAATGTTGTAAATGTCCATGTCAGATGTTTTTTAGCTAACACTATGTGCACTTGTCAACAATGGAGACTCCTAGCAATGCTGGCTCAGATGTCAGTGAACTGCTGCAATGGAAATGCCCAATCAGTGGCTCGGGCTGAGACACTGTTTCATCAGATATGGCCAAAATTGGTTTTATCTACCTTTGAAAATGGAAAATATGTGCAATAGCTGCATGATAGTTAATATTTGCTAACATAAAAATAACATATTGATTAGCACAGCTTTGGGCCTGGATTTGGTGGCTTTAATGAACTTCATGTGTGTGGTATATATCACAAGAAGCGGCTGTATGCGGGTATTTTGTTTATTAAGAATTAAGAATTAATTGAAAAATTATTAGGAATTTATTGATCCAACTATATATATATATATATATATTCTGCACTCACTCTCCTCCGATAAAGGTGACTGACATTAAAGGATATTAAAGAGATGAAGGCAGAGAAAGAAAAATGAGTGCTGTGACATTTCACCATAACCCATAACTGCAGAGACCAACCCCCCCAGAACAATAAGGACTCTTTATAGCAGAGTGTCTGGAAGGAAGCTTTTCCTCAGCCTCAATTCTAAGAGTCAGGCCTGGAGAAAACCAGGCACTGCTCATCTCCTGCCCAATACCATCCCAACGGTGAAGCATGGTGGTGGCAGCATCATGCTGTGAAATTTCAGTTTTTCCTTTTGTGTTAAAAAGGGAAAACTGAAATTTCACAGCATGATGATGATTTGCAAAAATTTCTAAAATCCTGTTTTCGCTCTGTCATTATGGAGTATTAAGTGTAGCTTGATGAGGGCAAAAATGAATTTAAATGATTTTAACATAAGGCTGCAACATATCAAAATGTGACAAAAGTGAAGGGGTTTCAATGGTTACTAGCCACATTTAAGGCTGGGTGATGTAAACAATATAAACACTACAGTTTCCAAGTGCTTGCTCATGGGGGAATGTTGGGTTTCTGCAAATATAACTATGAGGGTACAGTCTGGACCTGCACTATATGAAAAGTGATCTGAGATAGCCTCTGTTATGATTGGGCACTATATAAATAAAATTCAATTCAATTTAATTGAATTCAATAGAAAATTTCATTGATAAGAAAATTAGAAACTTCAGTAGACAATTGTTGAGTTTCATTTCTTCACAATTTTGTAACAACAAATAAAATGTGATTTAACCTGACTGATATCAGTCTCACTGTTTACTGTTCACTCTCTTTGAACTGTATCACAGCTGGGTTAAGTTACTGCTAATGCTCACACAACATTTCAGACCGCTGCTTCACATTAAAAACACTTTAACTGGCAGAAAATGGGATGGGTTTTATTGTGAAGCAGCCACAGGAAACACAATGTTTATATTACGGGTTAGCACCATAATCATTCATCAAAAAATTTGTCTACACAACAAGACGAGAGTCATTTCCTGCATCTTTTCATCACGAGATCATTTGTAATGATGTCAGGCAGCCATCTCAGAGTGTGGAGCACCCATAGTTGGCTGTTAGATGAAGAGCTGCAGGCATCAGGCTGCAAACCTCCGGCTCCTCAGCGACATGATCAACTCCTTTTGCTGTGTCCTTCTGTTGTGTAGAAAACCACTGGATGTGTGTGCAGCATTAAAACAGATGGAGGTCGTGATTATTATTGACTGACTTCTTTTATTAAAACAATTTGAGTTTTTTTGGCTGCCCTCGAAACAGATACACCAACTGCTCTGATACTGGATTTCTGACTAGGTAGCTGCTCAAACACTGCTGTAGTACTAGCTTAGTATTTGCTGCTGTACTATAGTTTGCTGTAGTATTAAACCACCTACTGTTAGCTTGGTAACCATGGATGTCACCAAATCTTGCAGGCCTGAAATCTGAAGGATCATGATTTAAACAGTTACAAAAACCTTAATGCTGTTGACGATACATAAGTTAACAAGACATCAGTGGTGTAGTGCTACTTGCAGCCTATAGATCACTTGGAGTCCAAGACCCAACCGAAACATTGTGTGTACTAGTAACTTAAGCAACCAGTTAACAAAAACATGCTGATGCTTTGTTTTTTCCTAGGCAAACTTGTTCCGTTGGTCATCAGTCAACCACTTTGGTCCAGGCTCAAATATATAAACAAATATTGAATGGACTGTGATAAAATGTGGTTCAGACATTCAATTTCACCTCTGGACGACGTGTAATAACTTTGGTGATCCTCTAATTTATTAGATTAGATTAAACTATTGGACATTTTAATATGTCCAATAGTTTGGTTTATGACCAGATCCCTGTAAAACTAATGACATTCCCTGAATGTATCAGTAACATATTTACAGGCAACAAATTTCATTTTTTTCCACCAAAATATCTGATCTTGTAGCACAATATCCACCTGTAGTAACACAACATGTTTATTTACATTTAACCAAAGCCACCATCTTTCCGTAAACTTGACCAAAGTGCTTTTGTTGCCTAAACCACAGACAGGAGTCAGGATGTGAGCCTCTACCACGATCTCTGCTGGGACAGTCATGCACTTTGTATGTTCTCCATTCACCCCAGCTACTTTTTTGTAACTTAGTTACTGTTCAGAAAAGTATAACTTCATTCAATCAAAAAATAAATAAACAAATATATATATATATATATATATATGAACATAATCATTTATTCAATCTTGAATCAAACTGATGAATGTAACTGGCCCAAGATAAACCTCTGGGCTGTAAACATTCCACACTGTGGGGTTCATCCGAATTTAGACTGATAAGACTTAAGTGACTGATTTTAGTTATTTTTGTAATTTATATGATAATATATATTTATTTCAACAGATCACTAATTTGTAACACATTATATTACATTAACTTTCTCTGTTTTTACATTATAGAAATACTTGAGTGAATTGTGATTTGAATCTTCCTCCCACTTTGAATATTCAGAACTACTTGCTACATTCTACTATATTCGCTTTTTTCATGTTCTTGGTTTCCTTTCTGGTCTCTCTTGAACTGTGTGTCTTTGGACACACAGATGTGCGCTTTTTAATTTTTTTTCTCTCTCTGGTTTGATGGACATAATCTTCTCTGCGGATTGCAGAAATAGCAAAGTGGCAATGATTAGAAGCTCTTGTGGTTCTTTTCCGGTTCTGTGAGCAGAGGCAATGGGAACAATGTCGGCAGGAGGCCGGGCCGACTGAATGGGGTCATAATGAAGGGCCACAGGTAGCATCCCACGGTGAGCCAGCTGAATGAGGTAGAACAGCACTCTCGACCCTGAGGGGGAGGGAAGGAGGACTCAAAGGACACAAAGCTCTGCCTGCACACCTGTGGATTCACACTGAGTGCATATGAAAAACATGATCAGTGTTGTTTGATTTGATCCAATTTGCCTTATCATATGTGATTATCACAGGCACATGGAGTGTAGTGTCTGAACGGATCCATTATTATTCTTAGTTTCTGTCGTCAGCTCTGCAGTGGCTGTTAATCTACACAATTGGGTATTCTAAGTCCATGAATACAAAAAGAAAAGCGCAAGTGAAAAAGATGAGTGAAATGAAAAAGTAAAACATGTATGTGTCCGTTAACACTTATAATAATAAGCAGTTATTGGTCAGTTATTATAAGCCATATATAGTCATTAATATTTATACGTAAATGACTAATAGTCATTAAAAATTCTCTATATACATTATACAATGACCAAAAACCATTTGACGATACAATGTATAACTCATTTAAAGAAATAATGCAAGATTTTGGGTGAACATGCTCATTTGTTTCCGATCAGAGAGCGTGGTGACAGGATTGATATCAATCTGGTGTCTGGGCATTCAGCACAGACCTAGAGATGGTAAAGGGTTAGTTTAGCTTGCATAAAAACTGGGAAAGTGGGAAACAGCTAGTGTGACTGTGTCCAAAGGTAAAATTAAAAAAAAACCAAAAAAAAAAACCTCTAGAGCCCAATAATTAACACGCTGTGTATTGTTCATTTAATCTATATAATAACAGAGATGTAAACACAACAATTTGTGTTTTTAGGGGTAGTTCCATACTGGAAACAGAGTTTGTGAAGTTTTGCAAAGAAGAATGGGGGAAAAGTGCAGGTAGAGACCTATCCTCACACACACACAAACACACATACACACACAAACAAACACACACTTTTTATTGGTACTAATACTACTCAGTTGTACCAGTGTTGTTTTATTAAAATGGGTTCAAAAGTCTTCAGATTTTACCTTTGCGTGCCCTGTTTTTTTTTTTTATTATTATCAAAGGCTTACATGAATCGATTTTTCAGCAGCAAAGAAGCATGTTATGAAATCAATATGACAAGATGATACATGACAGTTTATGGACACATTTACAGGTCAGAGATTTCAGTTCCTGACAAATTATTACATTTAATAAATATATCCTGTATACGTTATGCATACAATCATATCTATACATTCATAGGCTGAACTAGATTTGCCAATATCCTGTTTATGTTGTAGGTTTTGGCCTTTTTTCATAGATGGTAAAACATTTTCAGAATACTTGAAAAGATACTGTGATGAATAACTAAAGTTTTAAAGCTAGGGTAGGAAGTTTTTTTAGGCACTTTTGGTTGGCATTTTTGTTATTTTTTTGGAATTCTCTTTACATCCTGACAGAAACCAATAAATAAAATGCTCTAACAATAAAAAGAAAAAACATGTTGTCTGTGGCAGTCACAGGCCTGTAATAAGCCTGTCCAATCATTTCATGATTGGATGAAGTATGCAGCCAACAAACCTAGCTACTTATGTAGCTACCTTATGTATTAGCCCAAAACTAACGTTAGCTACGCTGTAGGTGAAGACTATGTAGCTATGTTTACATGCACCTTGTATGTAATCTATCTGCGTATATGTTCGCCAGTATCTGCATTGTAGTTGTGAGCAAGCATTTTTTGATGGCATTTATCTTATGTTATTCTATATTGGCTTTGAACAGGACATTTTACAAATATGGTGATGTAGCCTATTTGTGTGTTTTTGTAGTTATGAGAAAGATTCGTCAATTTCCACACCTTCAAGGCATATACTGAAGAGAGCACCGTGCCACTTGTTTCGACCGTTTTTTCAGAGTTTCTCTCCAACCAGGCAGTGTAACTTAATGCGGACCGGAACATTGATTAGACAACTCTCTCTGATGGGCAATATTCATATGCGTCTTACTGTGATATTTAGTTCGTTTGTTTTACGTACATGAAGGTTCTCCCTGGTAGAGATACAATAGACTAAAAACTGCACATTTTAACAGCTGGGCCACTAGCATGCTTCCACTACTGTTTCACACCATATGTTAGCTTATCAACTGAGACCATTTCTGCCCTACAGTAAAACATTTTTTAAATTATTTTTCACAGTGCAGGTCATGATCTGACTGTTGACCAGCCACGGTAGAATGTAGGAAACACTGTCCATAATTGTTGCACATTATGCACCAACCAACCCTCTCAAATAATTACTTTCCACCCATAAAACCATCTTCCCATCAACTACCTAACCCAAGACTTACATAGCAGCAGTCCTGTGTTGTGTCCAACTCCAGTAGCAGGAGTTGGACAACAGCGGCACATAGCAAACAGCGATGCAAGGTATGGTAATTGCAGTTATTTCCAAAGTACAAATTTGAAGTAAAGTCTTGGTCCCTGCATTACTTCAGCAACATGTGGTGATGTAACATCCCTTCCATTGTTGTTTTTTTCTCTCTATTTAGTATGTTTTCACTGGATCTAAACATTGATGTCATCATTGCAGATTAATTTATCAACATGCATAAGTAACTGCATAAGTTGCTGTGTCTGCAGAAATGTTTTTAATTTTCTTCTTGGGAAAATATTATTTATTTTATGAATAATACTCTTTGAATTCATTCTCTCTTCCCTAGTATTGAAGATGACACATGGTATCCTCATAAGGACACAGAGTCTGTGTTATTGTAAGAGGACGATGAAACAAGGGAAATAGACACAGATTATGATGACAGTGATGATGAAGATGATATGCCCCGTATTTGTGTGCACTAGGTTCAGTACCATATGGCTCTGCTCACAGTAAAGTTATTGTCTTTTATTTTGATTTTTCATAGCTATTTGTATTATTATTTGGTGCTCTAAAGACGGAGATGTGCTTGGATGCACCTCCAAGCATGGAGGACTCTGCGCACAATGCTGCAGATTACTCCCAAGATCCAACTACCATAGACACACAGTACCTCCATTCCCAGAGACATTCCCAGAGGATGATATAATTGGCCGTCCTGCATCCATCACATACCATGACTGTCTGAAGCAGCTTGTCAAATATCTTGTTTTATGGGTCATCATGTGTACTAAGGATCCAAACACCAAGGTAGAGTGCCGGGCACCTAGACCATTCGAGATATATTAACAAGTCCAGGCGCACAGCTGCTTTTGTTGAATAGATGAGTCTTTATTTGGCATCAATCTTCATTACCTGTTTTGGACTGATATTTGTATGAATATGTGTGAAAGTGGACTTCCCAGTCCACTTTAAAGTATTGGATACTGATTGGGGATTTCAGTTGGCCAGTAACATTCTGCTCTCTGGCAAACACTATGCAAAGATATTATTCCCATTCAAATTCATGAAATTTGGGATGGTAGATTGGGGGTCTTTCTTCAGGATCTAGGACTCCTACTGTGTGGACATTATAGAGGACTTCTGTGATGAGAAGAATGCCAAAATCATCACCCAGCTTCAGTCTAAAGGGCCTGTTGTGGTTCTGGGTTTGTTTGACACACACACACACACACACACACACACACACACACACACACACACACACACACACACACACACACACACACAAACACGCAGACACACACAAACAGGCTAGTCCATTTTTAACTAGATGGACATTTTCTCCAAACCTGCCTGGTGGTGGTTTAGATTGACCACCCTTTCTCGAGGTCCTAGAGCTATGGGAGTTAGGTTAAAACACAGCAAAATGAAAATAATTTAGCTCACTTCATAGTTCAGATACAAAATACACAACTTCATGTACACCACCATAATACTTTTGTGGCTTACGCAGACGGTTGTATTTTTTTAAAAATGTGTTACTTATGAGGTCAAAACAAACACTGTTGAACTTTTAAAGGGGCAATGATGTCACCATTTTGTTAGGCGGTGGCACTAACAGCCAGACAGCAGCCTGTCACACAACACAAGAGCCACAACTTAAAAAAAGAACTACCATGAGCTTTCCTGTTAAAATCTAATTTAATCTAACTTACAAAGACCCATTTTATAAAGGTGGATGCTTTATAAAACATTAAGGCACAAGCATAACTACAACAAAAAGAACACAACTGTGGGATTACAGCATTTGTTTTTGTGACTGCCTTTTTGCATGACTCTTTCCTCTATCTTTGCTTTGAACCTTTAAAATTCTATTAGTTATCAGGCTACATATGGAACTTATTTTACAGACCCAATCGAATAGTTTCATTTTTAAGTGTATTCGCATAAAGCAAAAACATCAACATTTTGTTACCCAGGGACACTGACTAACAGCCAGAGAGCATCATGTCAAACAGGAGACAAAACCTTTTTTTAACCTGCATTAGCTGTCTTGTTAAAATCTCATTCCTATCTAAACTATATATTTGGGCATAAACATAACCACCACACACACATACACAAAAATCCCCAGTGGATACCCAGCAGATTTACAGCTTTTGTTTCTGTAACTAGCTCTTTGCAGCTATTCCATGGTTTCTAACAAAGTCCCTCATATTTTGCACTGCTCTGCTGTTCTTTGTGCTTACACAGGGCCTTCTACCAGCATGCAAAAACTACATTCATTTTTAGAGGCCAGTTTTCCTTTATATATGTGATCTCTGAAATGTCGCATTACCGCAGCAACCTTAGCTTTAAACCACACTTTCTTTGGCACTCTTCTGGACTCATGTTCTTTACCAGCATCTTGTCCTGAAAGATATGCAAAGTAGAAAAAATATCACACAAACTAAAGCCACAGATTCCTGTTTACTTATTTCTATGATGAAAGAGCTCGAATCCTCACTTTTGCAGATATTCAGTTGATTGGTCACTTTAATGATTTCACTAAGTGGATTTGTCTAACTTCGACTGATGAGCCCTCATATTAGCTGCAGCTGACCTTAAGAAATGCAAATACTGTATTCTTTGCAAAAGTTTAAGGCACTGAAAGTACAGTGAAGACGCTTTTAAAAAATAATGCATCTATAGTTTTTAATTTATCAGTTAAGCCAATACAAGGTGCAGTAAACAGGAAAAAAAATTCTAAATCAAATCAATATTTGCTGTGACCCCACTTTGCCTTTCAAACAAAACTAGTTTTCCTCGGTACACCACAGAGTTTTTTGGGTACTTGGCAGGTTGGTTGCTCCAAGCATCTTGGAGAATTTGACACAGTTCTTCTGTGGATTTATGGTGTCTCACTGTCCTCTGTCTCTTCATGTAATCCCAGATGGACTGGATGATTCTATATGACTCTGGCTGTATGTTTGGGATTGTCGTCATGCAACAGAATGAATTTGGGACCGATTAGATACCTCCCTGATGGCACTGCATGATGAATAAGAGAAACAATAAAATCCAAGTTGCTGAAATCTTTGGCTCAATACTGTATATTATTCATCTGTTTCATCTATTTTATTTATTAGGATACATTTTTGAACAGAAGTGGTGTAGTTTGCCACTGCCTATTATCTCTTTCCTCTTAAATTTAAAATGTAATTAAAATTTTAAATTTAAGTGCAAAGAGACAGGGAATGGGTAGAGAGAGGGGTGAAACATGCAACAAAGGACACTGTGGTTATGTGGTATGTGTTTAACCAGTAAATTACTGGGGTACCCCTATATATTCACATCATATAATGTACTGTAACTGCAATATAGTTTTTAAGCCCTGTTGTTTCTATTTTATTCCATTATACATTTTTTTATCCATTATATATTATTTTTTTCGTCCTAACATTTTGTGTCTTTTTATGTAATGTATGTAAAGGTGGTTCACAATGAAACTTGCTTTGCCTTCAGAGGGAGGGACAGTCTGCAGCCAGAGGCTCACTAGTTCCACACTCTGATGCTGTATCACTGTCCTTGACCTCAGAGTCACTTAACTTAATTTCATCTAGGAAATGGTATTAGTATAAGTTAAATTAATACACAAAAAACACAAAAGAGAAAAAAATCAAAACAAAACTGAAACTGGAATGACACTTAGTAGAGCACATAACTCTGCCAATGCCAATGTCAAACAATATACGTCAGACCTCAGAGAAAAAAAAAAATCAATTTATAGTAAATGATCCAGATCTGTTCTTCCCATGCCCCCTCCCTCCATCAAGTTCGGTGCAAATCAGTTCAGTACTTTTTGCATTATCCTGCTGACAAATAAACAAACAAACCAACAAACAGACACGGGTGAAAACATAACCTTCTTAGCGGAGGTAATTAATAACTCAATATTGGAAATAATATTTTAACCCAATATATAGTAGTATCATCTCATGCCACATTTCTGTAATTGGACACACTGTGTAAAGTGATGAGATGCCTAACTTCAAGAATCTAAACCAGGGGTCACCAACCCTACAATCCTGATTGATCTGTCAATCTTTGTGAAGAAGTCATTATGTTATGTGCACAAAATGGATTTTAATAACTTGCAAACAGATTTAAAAAAAACAAACATAAATATATCAGGACTTCAGTCCCTCTGTAGTTTTGTTTATTAAATAAAGAATGGAAATACTAATTTGGACAATAGAATTTTGTAAAATCATTACACAATATGATAATATCAGAATACAACTCAAAGTCGAAAAATCATAATGCTAAGCCCTACTGTAGGTTTTTAATTTTGTATTAATAAACTGTACACTTCATCTTATATATGGCCATTAAAAGTGATCTTTGCTTAAAAAGGGTTGGTGACCACTGATCTAAGGTATCCAGATGCCTTAACATTCAGAAAAAACAAATAAACACTCAAAAAATTTCGGTACAAACCTTCAATTTCAATCTCAACCAGTGATTTCCCCTGCATGCTGGAAAGATGTCTTTACTCCATTGACAAAAGCAATTTGGAAATCTTGGCCAGCTGTGTAGTGGGAACTGGTAACCTGTGGAAATTGTGGTGAACACGGATGTCATGATCCAGGAAATGTGCAGCCTGATCATGTTAAGGGCTTGTGAGAGTGTAGCGACATGTTTCCCAAGTAATTTCGACCTGAGGTATTCAGGGTGCTTTGCTCCACACTGGTTTGCATGAACATGCAAACAGTCCCTTTCCTCTGTAATGGCTCATTGATTTTGGTCTGGCAAACAGGAAAACATTTTTGGCACAAACACCATATTCAGTTATTTTACTGGTCAGAGGTGATAGAGCATCCAACATTCCTAGTGTGAGCAGAACTGCAACCTTTCGGCCCCTTTTTCCCACGATTTCGATTCAGCTGAAATAGTTGCAGAGCCTCTATTCAATCTTTGACAACCCTTTGGTAACATCTTCATGGAGCTTTGCGTCATCTCTTTCATGAAAACTTCTAAGATGCATTTTTCAAACCTGCATAGCACATCTTTGATGGAACACAATGATTTGTTCAAACTTAACTTTTGCAATTTTAGCATAGTTGTGAGCATTGGCCTCCTCCTTCAAGGTGCAAAAGGCAGTTTCTGCAGCTTTCTCAAAGTACCAATGAAGAATATGAACATCTTCAAGGGTAATGTTGAAGGTTTCTTGTACTCTGCAACACTCAGTGTGTTCAAGGCACTGTGAGACACCAACTCGAACCTCTTTGAAGGTTTACATCTCCTTGAATATGTCGGTGGACTTGATCAGTTCTTCATCTTCTGCCATTAGGGCCCTACAATGGATAATGTAACAGATTTTATGTAGTGGGTGTCCCACTTTCATTGTGAGGCTTGGTGTTCAGTACAAGTGTTTTTCTTCATCAAAACCTGAAACTTTCTTTAAAGCTTGCACAACTATCTGGAAGTTGACAGGTTTAACAGCTTCTTCCAGGTTGTGTACTGAGACTTCTGTGCTCAGACATTACAACAAACACCCAACTTCATGGAGCATCTGTCACATGTATTCATACATTGTAGGGTCTTGTCCGTGTTTGTTGTAGGGGCACTCGGCAAACTGAACAATAGACAGTTCATTTAGCACAACTGAAACAACCTCATCCTGTTTAATGTCACTAAGGAGCTTCCAAACTCCACTTGTAATCTGGTGACAGGATACAGACTCTAGGGCAACAACTAAACCCAGTACTTTGGTTCTCCCAGGTTCTTTATCCAAATCTTCATTTGCGGCTTATTTCGGCACCTTCGGATATATCTCCAAAGCACCTTCCAAATGTACATCTCTTGACAGTGCATACAGTGAATCAACTTTCCTGCCACTGCTTATTTGCTACAATTTTTCTTAGTGGCTTACCACAAATATTTGTGGTACATAATTACAATAATTTTTATAATTTATGGTCAAATGTGTTGATTCTTGGTTGTGAAGCTCTGCTTCTTCCTCTGGCTTTTCCTGTGATGAGATTTGATAGAACTTACTGAATCTTCTGTGATCTTCGAGAGGTGGCCAACCTTGAATCTTTCCAGCTCTCAAATGGCTCACCTGTGATCGGTAGTGGTTATTATTTGTAATTCATCAGAGGCAGGATTTACGCCAGAGCCCTGAACAAACTGTGACACATTTTGATTATATTAAATTTAAATAATGGAAAATACAAAAAGACAGCAAATATATTTCATTGTTAAAGAGCTACATAACACACATACACACACTGTACCAATTCATTACATAGCTCACCTCTGCATTTATAGCCAACCAACTTGCACTTGTCCAAGGAGGATATTGTTGTGCACACAAGGTGCTGAGTTTGACTGTTGGAAAAAGTTTATTCTAACATTTATTTGTGTCATTTCACATTCACATTTTGACATCTACGAAGTCCTATAAAAGCAAATCCATTTCAATTCAATATGAATGTGACATACAATTTACCTTTTGACTATCAACCCCACCCAGAGGAAGGACCTCATTAACTGTATGGACCTTCTAAAGTCATATTTGGATGGATCATTGCTTAATACACAAACACACACACACACACACACACACACACACTCAGATTTTATACTGACCTACACTTTCAAAAGCATTTTATGGGAATGCCCTTACATACGATTGTCCATATATATCATATCACATTCAGGTGACTGTACACACACACACTGCACTAATGAAACATGTTGGTAGACTTAAAATTTTGCCAAAAGTATTGTCATTAAGCAGCACGTTGGATTTAATTTACCTTTCCAACCCTACTGAAAGGACCAAGCACTGGACTTGTCTGAATCTGGTTGCTCTCAGCTGTCTGATTCTAGCAGCTGTCAGATATTATCATCTTGAAGACAGGATGTTCCCTGTGTAACACCATGACAAAGGCATCATAGCTGTGTTTCCGTGAGTGTTAAATGGTCAAGTGACCTGTCAAGGGACTAAAACAGTGACCACAGTCTGTACACTATCAAAACTATAATCTTCTGTGTCTTGATGCCCTTATAATGCATAGATTTGTTTTAATGAAGTTTTAATGAGATCTTTTACATTCCATCTATTAGTAGTTACTAAGTCCCAATCCATCAGATTTTGGATGGTGGATTTTTGACACTGACTTTTTGAGTATTCATAGAAGGCATTGATGTGGATGGTACCTCTCCATGTTGCCCCTCCATAGATGTTTCTCCAGGTGAAGATTTTTATAAAAACATCAAACCAATGACATCAAGTAAATATGAATGTTCTAATACAGTCGGTATCTCCCATATGTCTATGTGGTAGTGTAGATTTGTTTTACTACATCAACTAAAATGTGAATAACTGTATTTAATGCAGTAAAAGTTATGTTCAAACTAAAGCTAAATGGACAATACACTGTTTATATTTACGTGAAATGATGTATGGTTAGAGCATTTCCTTTATGAGAACTATCAATTCCACACAGTAAAATTTTTACCACCTTGCATCTCCAAGGTCAGTCTGAGTCACCATAATAATAGGTGAACTCCTCTCCTGAACTTTTGTCCCATATGGCAAACAAACACAGATGGGGCCTCCCTTGCACTGTCATGTACTTCACATGGCATTAGGGTTTATATGGTCATCATTTACAAGTCTTCCAATTGATCCATCCTCTTATGCCACATCAACACTACAAAAGTACAAGTAACAGTTAATTACAAATCATTTATAGTTAGGCAATATAAATTACCCTATATATAATAATAATATAAATATTTTTGACAAAAGAAGTCTTTTATCAACAATATTTATATGTCCAGTAAACAAAATCAATGAGTCATTTAATTCTGATTAGACAAAGCAATGACAAATAGCATGCACCATCACAGTTTTCCATTAAATGGATCTTTCACATGAACACCTTGAGGCTGTCATTGTCAAGTCTCTGTCTCCTTTCCCATTCTTGCTTGCTTATTATTTCACCTCGATGTTCCAACAGATTCCCCTTACCTTTTTACAATGACAGGCAATTAATTAATGTGAGCCTACCTCTGTGGAAAATGGTGTCATCGTACATATTTAGTTATATGCAACAGCAGACCTACAAAAACACCGTATGTATCACCTTTAAGAAATTACATGAATGCCTCAAAGTTACTCACAGGTATTGATGTTATCCCTTCCAACTGTTCTGTGTCACTGATGCAGTGCACATTTTTACAGGGACATCTAGATTGATGACAGCATAGTGCACCGCTATTTTCCCGTTTACTTACGGCTGTCCAACAGGCGCTTACGTAGGCTACAAAACTTGTAGTAGCTGTTTGGACACAGGCATTCAAGGGGGTGGGAGGGTTAGCTATGGGGCAGGAAAACCAAAGGTTGTTAAATATCGGTTACATATAATAAATCCTCTTGCTTCTTTTTCTTTCCAAAAGGCAAACCTGAGCTGCCACCAAATTGCTTTATGTGTCCTCCTCTCCACCTCCTCCATACGGCGTGAAATTGGGGTCAGATGTGGGCCCTATACTTTGGGGCCCATTTCACTGGTGGCTCAGGTGATAAAGTGGGTTGTCCATTAATCTCCGGGTTGGTGGTTCAATCGCCGGCCCCGCCCTGGGTGAAATGTGCAGGGGTCTCTCAAGAGCTAAGACACTCATTGATTATTTATGCACTGGCACTCATTACAATCAAACAAGTCACAGGTGTGGAAACTTAGCCTTAATAGCCATTTAAACCTGTGTGTGTCAACCTGTGTGTATATTATCTGGCCAAACATTCAAGAGTATGTAAACTTTTGATCAGGCATTTGGGTGATTTCATTAATCAACATGATTTAAAAAGGGCACACACAATGTGTGATAACAAATGGTGTCAACTGACCAGTATCCCTATATAAGAGAAACGTTTTCTCCATGATCAGTCCTATTTCCCCAAAAATAGCCAATATTTCACAAATTCTGCTAGGGGTATGCAAATTCATGAGCACAACTGTAGTTATGGGTGGATACAGCAAAAACAATAATAGTCTATTATTATTATTTGCTTCCATATCAACCCATAACTAGCTAGCTCTCTAACCTGCTAACCAGGTATATTTTATGACAATCAAGCCTTGGTTAAAGTTATCTGCCTGAGTGAGCCAGATAACCCCAATTTAATACAAAAAACCCATTTAATTCTGCTTTGCGATCATCTGATGTGTGGGCTACCTGAAAAATATAGTGTGTGAGTGAGTTTGTTAAGCTAACATGCATTTTACATTAACTTAAACTAGATAAAACTAAAAATGGGGTAAGATGTTACTTGCTGGTCATTTATTGGAGTGTTTTTCTGTTTTGCTAATAGAAATGTTAAAGCTGAGGTATTTTGTACTATTCCCACTTTGATGTCCCTCCTTCAAGTGTACAGTGCAACGTCCAACAACGAATTGGTAAAATAATAAATGAAAATGTTTGGCCTCTTGTTTTGTTTTTTTCTTGTTTTTTTACAGTGTATATAATAACATAATCACTCACCCCTCACAGTTTTGCAGCGATGCATTTATTTAAAGGGCCCCCTGTGCCTAGAACCCTGCCAAAACAACTGTTGTGCCATCTCTAATAAGACGATCTGGGCCAGAACACAACGGGTATTTGAGCTAGGGTCCATGTCGCCAATTACTGACAGGTATTCAGTCTAAATACATAATAAGAAACATAATAATCAGACGTCATATAAATTACAGCAGAAATCCTGTATTCTGTGTTGCCAGCCCAGGGGAGCACAGAGTACCTACTGAATTGATGTATAGTAGGTCATATAGAAACACGCCTACAGGAGGTGCACACTTATGGAGAATGGTTTACTAAATAAAAAACTACATTTTTAACCACCCTGATGAAGGCAATAGCCTAAAATGTGTGATGAACAATAAATAGCAGGATATGAGAGAAGTTTAGCAACTTCCATCTTTTTTCTTTGGGGTATCAGTAATCACAAATTTTTCATTATTTTGTAAAGATAGTAATCACATTACTTTTGATTTTTACTGGTGTTTCTGTAAGGGGGGTGGGCTGATGACGTGTACAGTGGATCGTACATAGGATGGTGGCCTCAACAGAAATCATTGTATTTGTATTGTATTAAAACTGACCCCTCAGGTCACTTGACAGTGATGAAAATATAGCATCATTTCATATGAAAGGAAAATATAGGTAATTATAGTTAAGATGATTTATTTTTGGAACAATACAACAATACACTTAACTTCAACAATGCACTCAAAATTTCAGTCAGCAATGTTCCACATGTACTATTTGGAATTCGAACACAATATATGGGCCATTCTGAAGAATTGGTTCAAACTCAGAGTTGGAAACATCTTGAAATAAATGTGTCTTTTTTACCAAATTTTATATGTATGTAAATTGTATAATATCCGAGGTACATTTTACTAATAATTGTACAGTTTACAGTTTTGGAATATTTTTCCTCTCCGAAAATTTGTCACTGCCAAAACACAACAATATATTATATAATATTAAGGGTTATATTGACCTATTTAATTTTTTTTTTACATCTGCCTATTTTTTAAATTAAAAAAAAAAGTTTTCACAGCTAAATTTAAACCAATTGATTTCTTTAAACCATTTTTAAGTGGAATTTATGAGATTCATTGTATTTTAAATGTTCCACATATACAGCCAGCACATATATATAGCAGACACACATCTGATCGTAAATATCTGTAAAGAACACATGATAGTACTTGGAGTTCAGAGCATACCTAACTGGAGAGCTATTGGAGAGTTTTGCTCTTGAGGAGAGTGAGAACAGTTATGCACACACATTGACTTTTCTAACTTAAAAAAAAAATCTTACAATGAAGACTGTTTCAGAATCCCTTTTAGTTTTATTTTATTTTTTTTAAGTATTCTTGGTACTTCACTGTTTTCCTTTAAACCTTTGTCTGTATCTCTCAGCCTCTCTGCTCCAGTTTTTCCATTTTGTTTTTGGCATGTTGGTGTTTTATTTCTTTCTTCCTGTATAAGTTAACCATATAGATTAACATTACATGAAGATTTAAATAAGACAATAATACTTATTAAAAAGCAGTGGCAAAAACAGTGCTAGTCTGAACCTGACTACACCTGCACAAAACCTTGTTTTTTATTACACTGACAACGTCGTCTAATTGTCTTTCCTGTGTATTTGAATTCACCTGTGTCTGTACTAGATGCACTAATGTAACATGCTGACTCAAAGGTGCAGACCGTGGTTGTAATCTAATAGACCAATTTGGAGTAGACGTCACAGTTACGTCATTGCAGTTACATGCAAATTGTGGTGGCAGACAAACCACAGAAACAAGTGGAGGGAAATGGGCGAGATCCCCGAAGTAAGGAAACAAAATGTCTTCCTGTGCTGTTGGATATCAGAATAGCAAGGCAAAAAAAGATTACCTTAATTTTTATATAATATTGTCGTCGAAGACACCTTTTGAAGCTAAACACAGACGTTTATGGTTGCAAGCCAGTAAATGGACAGACTGGACTGATGAAATTTCCACTGTTTATCGTAAACAAAGGCAAAATCAATGATGTAGTTCATAGCGATAAATAGTAACATCAGCAACAACAATGCCGGCATTCTAGGCTAGTTCATAATATTAAACACCATTGACCAATGTTAGCAACATTATTGTGTAAGCAGAAGTAGCATGTAAACAGATCAAATTACTCATAGACAGTTTAGCTGTAATATCAGTCAGTATTTATGTAAGCAATTTAATGAATGAATGGGGCATACAGTAATGTCAATCTGTCATACGACATTTACTTCCCACTATGACTGAGAACAAAATTAGCTAAGCCTTGGGACCCCATAATATCACTGGCTTAACAACATATGACTGAGGCATCCAGTTGATCCATATTCTTATGTTGTAAATTGACGTCTGACGCCACTAAATGTAACTTTCTGCCACCATTTCGGCTCCGCCCACAAAACATGTCATTGTTCTTTACGAACACAAAAAAAGTCTATGCATGTTTTGTCAAATTCACTGAATATCTTCTCACGGTCTTCCAACTGACTGTTCTGCATGTGCACCTAAAAACATGGTGTTTGGTGTTTGTACACACTCCTGGCTCTGTAAACGGGACACAAAGTTGGTCAGCCCGAACCACTATTGAAGCCAATCAACACATTGTCTCAGGAGCACAGAAGGGAGGGGTGTAATTTGATTGGCTGTTGAGCTCAAATTGACAACCTTTCGCTAGAATTGTGGACTGCACCTTTAAGTAAGTGTTATATTTCAGCTGGTATTCAAACCATGTCACATTACATAATTTTAACTGACATGGAGTTTATATTAAAATAGTTTTGATTTGCAGAACTGTGCTGAAATTTTGTTTATTTCCCCCGAATAAAGATTAATTGTTCCCTTTTGTCAGTACCAAAACAATCCTTTCACAAATGAAACACTACATGTTTCGGTCATGAATGTTTCTGTAGTGAAAGTTTTAAATAATTTTGAGCCTATCTCAAAGATGGTAGTCTGCAAATGGTTAGTTAGCACAGTTCTGAGCAGTTGTACGCATAAAAACTAAATTTTTTGCAGTAACACCCATAAAAGTTTGCCTAATTGCAGAAAATAGGCGTTTGGTAGTGACACTCCTTAAAGTTACACACTGTTTTTCATACTTTGGAACACATTTACTTCAAAATTATTGGACCTATCTACTCACCATGCAGCCATGAGAGAAAGGGGTGCATGTGTACTTCCTGATCAAAAATGTAGGGGTGTGGCTAAAATCAGTCTCAGCCAATGGACTAAAACTCGTTTCGATAGTGACATGAAAATGCAGGACAACATTTTTTACATTAAGCTGAACTTCACTTTTTCCAAAAATGTATGTACCCATAAATTATGATTTTATAGATATTAAGCTTACTGCTATCTCAAATATTATTTTCGGTTTCAATAGATAAAACAATCTCAGTAAACATCCAAAATTTGCATACTTATATGCTTTTTAAATTTGGTTTTTGTTTGTGGGACTGCAGTTTGCATCAATTTGATAGAATGGCCCATATAGCAATGATTCAACTGGGATGCTTTCTAATGATCCTAGCTGATTATTACATATAAATATTACTATTACTACTATACATTACTTTGATAAGCAAAGTGATAATTAATTTAGTAAAAACCTTTGTCATAGCAGTCTGTTTGTACTATACATTGCACGGAATAAAGTCGACACCTGATAATCATTCAGGCATAATCAGTATGGTTGGATTTATCCTTGGAATGTTACTTATTTTGCCCATGCAATTCATGTTGCCACATTAACCTATGTTCTCTTCCCCTCAGACAGCATGCACACTTTTGAAATCACAACTGTTACTTAAAAGTCGGCATGGGGGGTGGTGCGCTGCTGGTGCTAGGACCCTGTGTCATTGGCGCTGGCGGAATAGGTGGAGCTGGTGGAGCTGCTGTTTGGGGGCTTGGAGGACTGGGTGGAATGGGTAAAGATGAGGGCCTCTGTGGTCTTTTCACAGCTGGCTCATTGTCATTTCTTGAATAGAGGTACCTTGAGTTGGGTCTGGTGTAAGACGGTTGTTATTTGTATTAACTTAAAAACTGGATGCATGACGGTATTCATCTTGTTCAATGTTTTCTGTTAGCTATTATGAATTTCTATAAGTTTCAAACTTCTTCAGAAAAAGTTCAAGAAAAACAAGTACTAGGCTGGTTCTTTTATTATTATTATAACTACTGATAATAGTCATCAACAGGAAATACATGTGAGGATTACTCTGACTTAAAACTCATTGCCTATGGGGATGTGACTTCCCTAGCCCACTGTCTGAATTAGTTTGCAGGTTAGCCGTTCTCTCTGCCATCCTAACCTTCTTCCTGGCTTCATCATAGTCTTATGTGGATCAATGTCATAATTTTAAATTCTATATCAAAAAAATTGTATCAAATACTTGATACTGGTTTTGATTTCCTATTAATTTTATGCCCTAATGTTATTTATTTATTTTCATATGCATTTATTTTGGAAAATTGTTAATGAAGACTGAAATAAATTGCTACTACAACTACCGCTACTGTTATTATTAATGCGCTTTAGATTGAATTGGGTGCTACTGAGGCAGATTAACTGGCGGACTTTTCAACACTGTGGTTTATATTTTCTTTTTTTGTTTGTTTTACAATAAATTGAGTTGGTGGTGTATGATCCTAGTGAACAAACAAGCCCATAATTTTCAATGGTCAGTCAGGCCCGGCTTCAACGGATGTGACCTCAGATAAGGCTGGTGAAAAAGTAATATGAATCTTTATGATTAGTATAGACATTTCAAATTGTGTTGAGTCCTCACACCCTTCTTCGTCCTGTTCATTACATAATATGAACTAATATTACAGGAAAAGGAGGCATCTGATAACTTTTGAGTAACAAATAAAAGAACCTAGAGGTATTATCCTATGCTAGAGCTGCTCTTTTATATAACACTTGGAACCACTCTCGGAGTACATGGCTTCAAAATGTTTTCCATACTTCACAGTAGAGGGCCAGAACATTATTGTTGCTGACACTTTGCTGGATCATGCCTGGATCTTGGGGATCTGCCACAAAGGGATGACAAAATTAAATTGAATTAATTAAGCCTCTGAAAAACAAAATTTGTGTGTAATGATCAAAACATAACTGTCAAGTTTTAATCTTGGATGAAGTTGTCTATAGTAGTGAGGAATGTGTGTGTAAGTAAAAGCTAATCTAATTTGTCTATTTAGCATGTATCTCAAAGAGCAACACATTGTTTTTACTATCATTATTATTGTTATTACACATTGGGTGTTGTTTTCACTGCTCTCTGTCGGTGTGTGAATCAGGAAAGGAAAAGCTGATTTGATTTTGCGATATGGCCATGTAAGTGAGTTGGTAATTGATGAATTGTTACACATCTAGTTACTATTGAACAACAACATAAAGTAATATATGACCATTCTATTGCTCATTTCCTGTCTGGCCAGTTTCTTGGAGGGTTGTGTGTCTTTCTGTGTGTGTGTGTGTGTGTGTGTGTGTGTGTGTGTGTGTGTGTGTGTGTGTGTGTGTGTGTGTGTGTGTGTGTGTGTGTGTGTGTGTGTGTGTGTGTGTGTGTGTGTGAGAGAGAGTGAGAGTGACTCTTTCGGATTTATCTATTTTGGATATATATGTTTGGCCTTTCGTTTAGTAAAATATGTGTGTTCTTTTTATGGTAATTCATACTATCAACTAGTAATTGTTGTTTTTGGGGTTTTTTTTCATTTACATAACCTTAACTTAGGTTGTGTAGATTTTAGGGATATATCAAACTTGATGATACTTCAAAAACTTACATCAAAAGAAACAATATTATTGTAGGAGCATTTCCTATTGCAAGCTTTCCTATGTCTTAATCTAAGAAATCTGAATGTCATCTAGAGATGAAATTGATAAACAAAGAAAGTTGACAACATTTACACTTTGTAAGTCTGCCACCCAGGTCCAGGTGCCTCATGGCTGATTTGTGCCTTTATAATGTTTTTAGAGAAACTCTACGGTGGCCAAAGGGAAGTGTCCAGACACTGCTCACCACCTCCCCTCTTCCCCTCTTCCCAGGAAGTCAACCACGTGGAAGTGTAGGGGGTCAATCTTATATTCGAGGAATGATAAAAGAGGTTACATAAAAATTGAAAATGTTATAGTGCATATCATTTCACTTTGAACAATAGTAAAATAAATACTTAATAGTTTTAATAGAAAAAAATAAACAAAACAGGCCATTGATTAATACTAACTTAAGTTGTGTGGTTTCCAGTCCGCAGTAGCCTCTAAGTCAATTAAAATGGTCACGCTGCTTATATCCACCCAGCACAAAGGAAAGGCCAATTGATTGATTCTTAATCAGTTCTTTCCCTTTTTCTGTCTTTCTTTTTCCACTTTCACTTTCCTTCTTTTAATCATCTTCACGCCTATTATATTCTCGTTAAAGAGCATGAATTGCTCTTCCTAGACTATCATCTTACTCCTTCCTCTTCTCCTCTGCTTCCTCCTCCTCTCCTCCTTTGCTTCCCCTCTCCCTAGTTCCTAGTTTTCTTTCTTTTTCCACTTTCACTTTCCTTCTTTTAATCATCTTCAACCCTATTCTCTTCTTCTCCTTGAGGAGGACAAATTGCTCCTCCAAGACCATCCTCTTCCTCATTCATCTTCTCCTCTGCTTCCTCCACCTCTGCTCCCCCCTTCCCTAGTTCCTCAAACTCAAAAGGGAGTAAAACGTATTTCATTCCAATGACTGACAGTGAGTACAGTGTTGTTTCTGTGTCCAGTTCACCTGCACTGTGAACCACTTTGATGGTCTCTGTAAAATGGTGCCAGCTCAATGAACTTGCAGAAGATGGCAAATGTTTCTGGTGCCCTTAAATGGGATGTTTTCAATTATTCAAATTTTCCATCAATCTTATCACAGTTGTCTCCAGTTTTGCATCTGATGGTGAACTTATTGAGTGTAGCCCTCTTGTACTGGATGCATGAATCCATTGCAGGAATTGTCGGTCCACTGTAGTGTAGTCCCCCAAATTTAGGTTTGTACCTGTTCTATTCAGACTCAGATGGTTTTGTGTTGCCTTTGTCTTACATTTGAAATCAGTTGGAGAACATGTTGAGATTTTCTAACTTTTTTCTTATGGTGGGTAATGAAATTCTCAAAAGGCAAGGCAGACACTCGATCTATAGGACCAAGCCGTCAAACATCATTTTCTAGATGGCATAGGCAGTGGACATTGTACATAAGCTCCCCAGCCCCATACAAAGTTTTGAATTATTGCACAAAGTATTTCATCAGAGCATCTGCATAGTCGCAATAGTGGGCACATAAGGTTGGGCACAGCATCAGATATATCCCTACAGAATTGGTAAGGAATTACTATATACTGCAGGGGTGAGTACACCTCTCAGCGCAACAGGACCGGATTACAAAAGAAACTGACAGAATTCAGTGGCTTCAAAGGTCCAACTCCGAATTATTGCTTTCAAGCAAACTCACATGACATGTACCTTGACATTCCTATCAGTTTTCTGAAAGACCTTGACATTTTGACACCCAACTCTATATTTCAGGTCCCCTTTGACCCAGAAATTGGGCAGCTTATTCTGAAACCAAGGCACACTGTGTGCATGTAGTCCATAACAAATTCGGTCACCATTTCTGATGTCAAAATTGTCAGTTCAGAGCAATCTTTAAGATGATCTTCATTAAGCTGTTTTAAAAAGACTCATCTGTTCGGGGCCTAGCAGATGTTTCAGGGAATGTCATTTTATATTTCAGGTAACATCTCCCCTGCATGCAGCGATCACAACCATTGTACCCTCCATGCCCTTTGGTTTGCTCTATGAATGAGCTTGCTGGTGCATCGCAGATGAAACATGCTACTTGTAGATGAAACAACCTTTCATCATCAGTGAAACCTTGTTCCATCTGAGCAACCTCTTCCACAAAGTAATTCAGGTAGTGATTGGCAACATGTGGTTTGCTTTTTCCACAGAAAAGTCCAATGATAAAGGGTTGCTCTTCAAATGGGAATTTACACAGAATTGACCACAGCTGTGCTGCAGACCTTTTGGATAGAGGTAGTCCATCTATGTTGACCTGGAGCATGATGGGATCATTCTGTAATAGTAGACCTCCAGGGTTGTGTAACATATGGTCTTATATTCCAAAATGCACATATTCTCAAGCAACATTTTTTTTTTAAATCTCATACACAGATTGTGGTGTTTTGAGCAAGGTTCTGTCCCATTTTGGAAGTTTGGGGATATATTTTCTGAGACTGCTAAGTAGGCCATCAACAGAATTTTGGGTTGCTCCAAATTGTACTGCCCATTGAGAAAGCTCACTGGGTAGCTAATCAAACTTGTGTTTTCTAGTCTCTTTGTCACTGTCTCTGTTGCTGTCAAGATCACAAAAAATCTACTTTTTCATCAGAAAAAGAACAAAGTACCCACAGGTAGAGGGTCCATAAAGTCCATGTTACTCTCAGTGTTCGTCAATGTTGCTGGAAGAGGAAGAAGAAGTTTGTAGATTACTTTCTGGACTCCATTTTTTCACATTACTCACATCTCCAAATTGTTCCATGTTTTCCAGTGTTCTATATATACATAAAAAAGCAAATTATGAAATATACTGTAGTTTTGGGTCAGCAATGACAAATGATGAAAAGGTCAGAATAACACTTTATCCTCCTTGAATCAATGTACTGTGAAGTTATACTGCTTTGAATGTTTGTTGTGCAGGCATATATAAAGCAGGTTGTCTGTTTTTGCCTGTGTTCTTTTGGTGTAATCTTTAAATTGGAACAAAATACTGTTACATAATGTGTACAATAGAAGACTTTCAAAAAAACTGTAGAATAACCGGAAACAATATTGTGACATGCTTAATACTTGGTCATAAACTATATATATATATATATATATATATATATATATATATGTATATACAGTCCAAAATCTCCCATTGGTATTTACTTGATCTTGTGAGATCTGGTGACTTTGAAGGCTATAGAATCATCGCATATTATTCATATAATTTACATACTCATCAAACCATTCAGTCACATCTCATGCCCTGTGTAGAGGCATCTGGGTTTGCCAAGTTTCTCCACTCGTTTTTTCCTTTAATTTGTTATATATATATGTGTATACACACATATACAAACACACACACACATCGTTAGGTACAATTTTGCTTTACTTGTACTTTACTCTAGTATTTCCATTTTATGCTACTTTATACTTCCACTACATTACATTTCAGAGGGAAATATTGTATTTCTTCAAAATACAATATCAACACTTAATTTGTGTGACAGCATTAGTTAGTTATTTTTAACTTGAGACTTTACAGCATAGATAAAGCAAGCATTTAAAATACAACACATTGTTAAAGATTAAACCAGTTGTTTCAAACTAACAGTTAAATTTATTTATTTAATTTTCATTTATTTAAAAAAAAACTAAAAACAAAAACAATCCTAAAAATTATAGTCACCAACATGAAATAACATTGCATAAGTTACCAGACTCACTCTATATGGCAAATTATCACCCTTTGACTAAATATTGGTTTATGTTGGTTCATAAACGTTAAGATTAGCTATTGTTAGTTTAGCTAATGTTAGCTTAGCTAACGCACTAAGATAAGCTTAATGCTAATGTTAGCTTAGCTAAATAACGTTAACCACTGCTAGTTAGCTTATGTTCAACTAGTTTGCTGAATGTTTCATTTGCAAGTTATGATACTTAAAAATAATGAACAAAAATGAACCTCAGAAAACAAACTGTTTGCTATGACAAACAGAGAAAACAATTGGATATTTACAAATTATTTAATATAGATCTTTACAATATTTGATTTAAAATTGATTTCATTAAGGATCGGTGAAGTCAGGAATTGCTGAAATGGCTCATGCTTGCCGCCACTGATGGTGGTCAGATCTCGCGAAAAGGAGGGTTCTAAAAAAGAAAAAGAAAAAAAAAAGTTGAATTTACCCTACCACAATGTGTGAGAGAGAGGCCATTTGATCAATGTATACATATGTATATATATGTATATATATATGTATGTATGTATACAGACACACACACACACATATATATATATGTCCATATATAATATATACATATAACATACATGTGTGTCATTGGACAATTTGAATAATTTATATTTGAATTTATATTGCTCAATTTGAATAATTGCATTGACATACTCAATCTGAATAGCATACGTTAAAAATGAATGTATTATTTGGGAAATTAATTGCCATAAACTTGAAACTTAATGTAATATGATATTGATATCTAGACCAGAGATATGATGTTGATATCTACATCTCTTGCTAAATATATATATATATAACCGTTAATTAAGGTTAAATACTAATATCTTTATGGTTAATGGTTTTGGGATGGTTGCTAGGATGCAAGCATCGTAAAAGCCATAGCAACCACCTAGCAGCACCTATGGGCAGCACTGTTCATGGTGGATGAAGTAAACTTGAATCAAGAGTTTAATTTTCTTAAAATAAATTGATATAACAGTAGTGCCACATTTTTGATTTGCCTTACAGTACAAGATTTGATGCATGAATTTCTGTGCTTTTCATTATATACAATGAATGCTGATATTTGCAAATCGCAACTGTTCCTTGGATTCCCTTCACAGAGACTAGAGCCATTTGTTTCAGATTTTAAGAAACGGGAGATTGCTGGAGATACACTCTATGTTCTAGATCAGGTACATATTCTGAACATTAATGTCCTCTAATACGGGTTATTCTTTTCAAGATTTATTTAGTCACAATAGGAAGAGAGAGGAAATACAGGGGGGACAGAGGGGGGATGAAATGCTGCAAAGGGCACAGGCTGGAATCAAACCCGCATCATTCCCTTAATAAGTATGTGCTCTACAATGTGATCCACATGAGCACTTCCAGTTGGGGTTTTTTGATATGGGGTTTTAAGACTAAGTTATGGATAGACGTTACAGTACTTGGAGAAGAGAACTGAGAGTGCCCTGCTCAGAGGGCTGAAAGAGAGAGTTTCAGCTGTGATTTCTTAAAACAGGCATTTGCTTTTTTTGTTGTTTGTTCTTTTTTAAAAAGACATTTCAAAAGCCAGTGCAAAATCTGAGCTTTACCTTCCACCATGTTGTACAGCAGGACAGAGATTTGTTGGCTATAATTAAAAATTCTTTTATCAAAGGTTGAATATTAGGGTCTTTGTATGTTTTAACTGTGTTTATTGGAGGCAGAAACGAGAAAACATGTTGGTTTTTTCTTGTTTTCTCATTTCTAAAGCCTGACCTAACCATACCAAAATTTTCGTTAGTTTGATATAATTAACCGCTTATAAATTGATTAACTAATTAAAAAATGTGACTGTCTCATCAATCATCTGCATGTAAAACCCTAAAGGCAGATTAAAAAACTTCTCCAAAAATTGCAAATTGCAGAAGGTTACAGAACCTTAATATTTTCTTTCTATGTTTCCAATTAATTGAAGCAGGTCAAACAACCTTAGCACATTTTTTCTTTTACTATGTAAAATTCGCACACAGCTCCAGCTTCAGTGAGTTTTTCATTATAAAACTTGCAGTAAATATACTGGTTTCTAAAAACACATTTATCATGGTTTTCGCAGACTCAGTCAACATTGCGGACAGGCTTTCCACTGGAGCCATATTGGAACCTGTTAGGAGGATGTTGCAAGCACAATACTGAACCCAATTGCAAAATTATGGTCTCTCATGTTGATATCATACCAGAATGTCCATAAATAGGGCTTGGTTTCAGTTTTAGTGGAATTGCCCTCAAAAGCATTAGTTTGGATTAGTTTTTGACTTAAGTATATATGGGTTACAGACCAGTAGTGATATGCTTGTATGGGCATAATCTCAGGCAGTTAGTCAGGTGTTTGGGGCTATCCTGGCCAGCTTCAGCATGGAACGACAGCAGCAGCAACAGCAAACAGGGCCATCATACAAAAAAATGATTAGTATTCACAACAATGAATACAGGCCCAATGAGAATGACACTCGATTCTATTGCCCCTCTAAAAAAGATGATAATAGAACAAAGGTAGCTCCATGGTTTAACTCCCAAACCCATATATTAAAGCAAACTATGCGAAAACTTGAAAGGATATGGCGTTCTATCAAACTGGAAGAATCCCACTGAGCCTGGCATGATAATCTTAAAACATATAGGAAGGCCCTCTGTAATGCCAGAGCAGCCTATTACTCATCTTTAATAGAGGAAAATAAAAACAACCCTATCTTTCTTTTCAGCACTGTAGCCAGGCTGACAGAGAGTCATAGCTCCATTGATCCATGTAGTCCTATAGCTCTCAGTAGTGACAATTTCATGAGCTTATTTAATGATATTAACTATTAGAGGCAAAATTCCCCACCTCTTGCCCTCAACCGGCACCGACTATTTTCAAACACAGGCACCTTAGAAACAGCTGTAAAACCTGATGTATACTTTGACAGTTTTTCTCCCATCAACCTTTGCCAGATAACTTCAACAAGATCTTCATCTAAACCATCAACTTGTATCTTAGACCCCATCCCAACTAGGCTTCTTAAGGAAGTTTTACCCTTAGTTAACACCTCTTGACTAGATATAATCAGTCTTTATTAACAGGCTATGTACCGCAGTCCTTTAAAACTGCTGTAATTAAACCTCTTGATCCATATGTTTTAGCCAACTATGGACCCATATCTAACCTTCCCTTTCTCTCCAAGATCCTTGAGAAAGCTATCGCCAACCAGTTTTGTGACTTTTTACATGATAATAGTTTATTTGAGGATTTTCAGTCAGGATTTCGAGTGCATCATAGCACAGAGACAGCAATGGTGAAAGTTACACATGACCTTCTTACTGCATCGGACAAAGGACGTGTTTCTGTACATGTCTTGTTAGATCTTAGTGCTCCATTTGATACCATTGACCACCACTCTAAGATGGTTTAGGTCCTATTTATCGGATTGATTTCAGTTTGTGCACATAAACGATAAATCCTCCATATACTCAAAAGTTAGTCATGGAGTTGTAAAAGGTTCTGTGCTTGGACCAATTCTATTCACGTTATATATGCTTCCTTCAGGCAATATTATTAGGAAACACTCCATAAACTTTCAATGCAGATGATACCCAGTTGTATTTGTCAATGAAGCCCAATGAAACCAATCATTTAGCTAAACTGCCTTAATCTGCCTTAAGGACATAAAGACCTGGATGACCAGCAACTTTCTCCTATTAAACTCAGACAAAACTGAAGTTCTTGTGCTTGCCCCCCAACACCTCAGAAACACCCAAGGACTGCCTTTTTTCACCTACGTAACATTGTAAAAATCTGGCACATCCTTTCTAAAAAAAGACGCAGAAATACTACTCCATGCCTTTGTTACCTTTAGGCTGGATTATTGTAATTCCTTATTATCAAGCTTTCTCCAGCTGATCCAGAATGCTGCAGCACAAGTACTAACAGGAACTAGGAAAATAAATCACATTTCTCCTGTGTTAGCTTCTGTGCATTGGCTCCCTGTAAAATTCAAAATAGAATTTAAAACCCTCCTTCTCACCCACAAAGCCCTTAATGGTCAGGCGCCACCATATTTGAAAGAGCTCATAGTTCCATTTTACCCCACTAGAACACTGCGCTCCCAGAACTCAGGCTTGCTTTTGGTTCCTAGAGTCTCCAAAAGCAGAATGTGAGGCAGAGCCTTCAGTTATCAGGGTCTTTTTTATATGTATATATAAGCACCAAACCAATTAAATTAAGTTTTTTATATGTATATCTAAGCACCAAACCAATTAAATTCCTTGCAAATGTAGGCCACTTGGCCAATAAATCTGATTCTGATCCTGATTAGAGAGAAGAATGCAAATTGGAGGGAGGAGAGCTTTTGTAGCAATAGATAAAGAGCAGATTCAGACACAAAAGAAAGACATTTCTAATTAACTGCCTCAAACTATCCCCCCACCCTAATCTGAGGCTACTGTCTGCAGCTGGCTCTCCTACCGAATGTTAACTCGTGTAAGACAAGCGACCAGTGGGAAGGAGCATAATCTAAATCAGTTCAACATAGACTAAATAATATAAGATACTGTATGCAGGGTAAGTTCACCTGACTTCATTTTTATTAAAATAGACATATGGAATACATTGCATTTTACCGCAAATGCATCACATATAAGTTACTGTTACTTGTAAAACCACTTTCTCAAGCAAAAAGCTGCTATATTTAGAAAAAAATATTTGATTTCCTTTATGTTTTTTAATCCTCCCGGTGAGGTCATGCTGCTGCTTCTGAAAGGTAGTGCATGGCACAAAGAACGACAGATACTCAAGTTCCAAACCTTGCAGTCACGACTCAGCACTGTGGACAAAACAGAGGAACTGACCTTGATAAAGAAGTACAACCCATTAACACAGCTGGACATTAAAGGAAAGTCGGTGAAGAATCTGTCTGAATGGAACCTCACTCAACCAGAAAAGGATGTCTTATCCAAAGGACTAAACTTTAAAATATTACCAGAACAGGTACCAATTGTAAATCACATCACAGCCACAGAACCAGCCTTCAGAAACAAAAATTTGACTAATACAGAGGCTGAAGAACTCAGATTGAAGGTATCAATCGCTCTCACCAGTGCGAAAGCACCCCGTTCCAACTTTACCATCCAAGACAGGAAGGCACTGACATCACTCCAAAGAGACAGGAACATCACCATCCTTCCAGCGAACAAAGGAAGACGCACAGTGCTGCTAAACATAGCAGAGCACTTTCCCCAACAGAACCAACCTCACCCCTGACTACATATGTGCCTTGCTTGACCTCTGCCTGACTACCACCTATCTCCAATTCAATGAAGGTTTCTACAGACAGAAGCATGGGTGTGCCATGGACTCACCGGTGTCACCAATAGTGGCTAATCTCTTCATGGAAGAAGTAGAGAGCAACGACCCTCAAGGTGTTAGCACCCATCCCCACCTTGAACCATGTGATCCTAACGCCTCACATGATGACTGAGAGGGTCAATGGCTCATGTGACCTCAATGACTCACAAGTGTTGCTGATCTCACCAGAGAATAAATACCTGAAACTTCCCACTAGTTAGTTTAAAACTGAAGAAGCCCTTCGGATGAGAGGTGAAACGTCTTTAAGAACTTCAAGCAAGTCCACTTGCCTTCACATAGCATTTACAGAATGCAGTTTAACTGACATAGAAGTGACTATGACAAACTGTCAAACCGGGTGTTTTTGTAGAGACTTCAGTAAATCTTTATTCAGTTTAAACAGAGTCCACTCTATTATGGTTAAAAAAATGTTGGTAATAGGAATTACAACCTTTCAGTAATGACCTGGAGTTTGAATTCTGCCTTTCATGTTAATCTCAATTAAATGAACTGTTGATTCAGTAGTGAGAGAGCACTTAACAGTTGGTGGTTTTTTAACTGACGTGTCTGTGCATTCATTTGCAGTAGGAAAATCCCAGTATATTTAAACTTATTCAAGTCCTGCAACTATAGCTTCCATTTTAACTTCTTTCATTTCTAACACTGTACTTTACACCCTTCATCTCTTTCCAGTTATCCCCAGATTTCCAAGCTATTCAGCTAGGCTTCAACTTTTTCTTTTCTTTTTTCTTTTCTTTTTAATTTAGTGGCAGTTAAGCTGCAGTTCAGTCCTTCTCCTGGTTCTTTAGCTCACTTGTATAATATGACTCCCTTTTAAACTTCTTTCGCTGTTTACACTACCGTTTACATTCTTCATCCCTTTATTACATTTCCAACTTTTCATAATACTTCAACTACCTCTTCATACAAATTCAAGCCAGCAATTTAGTTTGGCTTCAGCTTTTCCAGAGGCCAGCAATCCCACTATTTCTTTAGATTATGCATTTTCTAGTTATTCTGCCTCTTATTATTGTATATATGTTATTGTTCCACCTTTTTTGATTCACAATTCCTTCTACACATTTCAACATAGAAACGCCATTCAAACTTTAAAATATTCAGCTCAATTAGGACATTATTGCATTGATTTAGGGTTTTTTTTGTCTGCAATTTTTCCCGTAGAATGAGTGTTCAGAATTGTCAGTTTTTCACAACTTTTCATACATTTTTCAACTCTTTTACACATTGATACTTCCAGGTAGAAACTCCATTCAAATGTCAAATTGTTCAGAAATTTGCCTACATTTTTGGTTGTATTCAACTTTTAAATCCCATTCATACTTCTGAAAATATTCATCTTTGTTTGTACATCAGTTAGAATGAGTTTGATAACTGTCTGTCAGCCTAATCCCTGTTTGATCTAACTGTATTTAAAGAGTTACCATCAATATGGAAACTATTAACTGCAGCCGGGCACACACACACAACTGATTCATATCAGCTGATTATACACACACACACATAAGCACACAGACACACAGATGAACAGACACATATACAGTGATGCACAAATACATACTGTCACACAATTGTACACAAAGTAACCAGGTACCTCCATAACAGCAGCCCAGAGCACCAGTCATCCATTAATCATTGCAGTTTTGCTACATCTATACATGAAACAATACACTATTACTACCATGGAAGTGACTAAAAGAACATTTCAAACCCAGCTTTATTCAGCTTCTTCCTAGGCATTCTTAAATTCTTGGAGAAACTTCACTGAAACATTAATCAGGTATAGATATTAGATTTGTCACACATTAATTCAGCTCTTCCACACCCTTCATGCATTTTTAATCTTAGGTCAAGTCACATGTACGTTTCAGGCCATTCATAAAGCAATGCAGTTTGTTTTACGCTATACACTAGGCAATGCAGCTCAGTCTTTCTCTGTATACTTGAACTCACAACATGACTGACATGACTTAAACTTCTTTCACTGCATACACCACAGTTTGCATTCTTCATCCCTTTTATTTTTCCAATTCTTAATACTACTTCAACTGCTGCTTCTTTATACAAATTTAAGCCAGCAACACAGTCTAGCTTCAACATTTGCAGAAGCCAGCAATCCCACCGCAATTTCTTCAGACATTGCATTTCCTAGTTATTCCTAACCACTATACACGTTCCAACACAGAAACTTAATTCAAACTTTAAACAGGTTAAGGCAAAGTTAAGACTTTAATGGGGTTTAGATTCCATTTATTCAAAGATTTTCGGGCTATTCAGCTAGGCTTTGCCTGTTTCTTTTCTTTTTTCCTTTCGATTTATTTAAGTGGCTGCGGTAACAGCTTCGAAATCTAATTGTCAAATCTAATTGTCAAATCTTCAGTACACACAAAGAGTTAGTATGACTAAAACATACTTCCAAAACTAAATTTCCAAAAGTTTCTTCCTCATGAGGGGAAGCTGAACTGGAGGTGATGTTCTGGCATCATCATCACAACCCATTTGGAAACTGAGGATGTTTAGGGCAGACTCCCTTCTCCACAATGGCACCAAATATACTGCTCTATTCGGGAGGTCTTCCTTCTGTTGGCACCAGTTGTTCAGTTTTCACAGTGTGGAAATCTTTCAAATTACAGTAAAAGACAAACTCTTTAGTTAAGAAATGGTGGATCACAATGAATCACATGCATATATCAGCTTGTCAGGATAGGTGCATGAATGTCTGCTTCAGTTGAGGACTATCATATATGAACTTCCAGTTTTAAATGAACTCATAAATGACAAATGTTCTTCTATACATTGGGTATTGTACATGACAACACACTTCAAAGTTTTTTGTCATATGATCATTGTGTGAACGAACAACATTTCTTAAGAGAGATTTAAAAAAAAAAAGTCTTTACAGTTTTGAATTCAGAGTCTACATTCCAGAATGACGAGTATATTAACAGTTTGCACTAAGAAGGCAACGCATTTGTAATGTACTTCTGCAAGGAGAATGAGAATTAATAATGAGAGACAATACACATTAATTAACATGAGCACTCTGGGTCCATCATGTAAACGTGCCAGATTTATCCATATGGGCTAATTTCATCTGCAGTCCCTGGCATGTTGATGGATTCTAGAAAAATATTAAAAGAAGAACATACAAAAGCACGTAAGAACAGACAAATGGTAAAACTATGCAAGAATTAGCAGGCAACAAAGCAGCCATTATCACATAAGAGCACATTAAATAGGAGATAAAGACCCTGGCACCCAGCAGTCCAACATTCAAAGCACTGGGGAAATCATGCAGCAAGGCAACACACATGTAGCATAGGAGCACACAAAGCATAGCATAAAAATTTAAGTTGTGTCATACCCCTCTATATGACATTACATATAGCCACACATAAAGCGACCGCCAAACTATTAAGACAGAATTTGTATCAAACACGCAATATGACAACACATCAAAAGTTACATACCACAATGGACACCCGAGAATCACAAAGACATAACCAGTAAGCAAGTACAGATTTTGAGAGCATATTTGATTGTCTAGTAATCACAATATTTGGGAAATTTAAAAAGGACACATCCAAAAAATTCTACAGCCTACTATCTGTAATTGAAGAATGTGAATACGTCATGCTAAAAGCAATCTAAAGGTCCTGTGCTGAGGCTTTTGTACTCTGGCAACTGCCACCGGACCCATGCTCATCCTGATAGGTTATATTAGTGAGTGTCCTGCCCGTGATCAGCTCATGGCTTTTTGCCAGTTGGTTAATATTAGGTTGTTTTTGGGTGAATGTCCAATCATTCAAGGTACCTTGTCATTTATACTGTATACAATATACTTATCATATACTTATTTTTCTTCAACCCATCAGTGTTTTCTGTGTTAATTATGTCCATAGTGTCTGTGAAGATTCTCAGTTATCCAGGCCATGGTGTCTCTAAGTGCTGTTCAAAGGTAACTAGACTTGTTTGAGGTTCTTGAAGATGCTTGATCACCTGTAATCCAATAAGATAAGAAGAATGATGGTTTGAAAGAGAAGTGAAAGAAGCCCTCTACATCAAACTAGAACAACTGTCACTAAACAATGGACGTGGTCTACGACACCACTTATCATTCACTCCAATGCAGTCTTGAGATCTCTCCCCAGGCAGCTTAACACCCATTCACGCAATGACTCATGCAACCCAAACGACTCAATGTTAGTTGGGTGGGTCAGTAAATCACATGCGACCTAAACAACTCTTGTGTTACGTGTTATGTGTTAATGACACTACAAGAGATAAAATACCTGGGACTCCCCTCCAGTCAGTTAGAACTGAAGAAGCCTTTAGATGAGAGGTGAAACGTCTTTAAGAATTTTATAGCACTGAGAAATATGCCAACACTTTCTTGTTTTATTATTATCAGCTGTTCTGCATCTCAGTGGGTATTCCTAATGTAAGGCTTCTTCTGGTGTCTGTGGAGCATAGACTTTAGAAAGAAAAGATTGAACATTTGAACTGCTTATCTTTGGTCCACTAAAACTGGAGAACTGTAGCAACTAATAAAAACTTGAGCTACAGTTCTTACACTGTTCATCTTTGGATGTAAACACCCCCAAATGAAAGAGGAAGTATTAACCTCATACTCATGATTTCATTTCTAAGCCAGTGTGCTGAAGCCCAGAGAAGTTATCACAAAACAAACAGAAAGTGTAACTGTGAAGATATTGTTCTTGCACCATTTTAGCAACATCTGTTAAACTTCTCTTATAAAACCTTTGCTGTTGAAAAGTTAGCATTACATATTACATACATCCTCTATTGGAGTTGATAATGAGCCTTTTTCATTAAATTTTGCCTGTATCTTTTTTCCAGGTCTTCTTGCTGGCACCACAAAACGCAGGGTCCTTGCACTTTGTTCAACCTTGTTACTTACAATAAACTAAATATTGCCAGCCTTAGCCTTCTGCCAGGACATCGTTCTGCAGTGAATCCTGAAGGATCAGGGGAATTTTGCCTGTATTTATACATCACTTCATAACATATTTGACATTATACATAAAACATCTTTCACTTGAATGAGTTGTCATGTACATATTCAGTAAGTGCCCCCATTCAGTGTTGCTGAAATCATAACAAGATACTAACCAAGATACAGGATTATGTAAAAAAAAAAATCCCAGTTTCAGAAAGAACATTAAGCCTTACATCGACAAAAGGTTGCAGATAATGTTTACTGTTTGTCTAGTGTGTCATAAAACTATGTCAGGACATCTCCTTTGCCATTGTCTATAGGATGGTGAGGTGACAAATCCCCAGATCTGTCAGACCAGGGGCTTGTACCATGAAGCAAGATTAGTGAGTTATCCAGTTCTCTATGGGTTTAACTCAGGTTTTCCAGTTTCATGAAGATGCCTCTCTTTTAACTGGGGTAGATTAACATGGTAATCTATGCTGATCTCGAGCAGATTAATTTTAGAGGATCTGATCAAAATCTGCCAACAGCCGACCACTGACCAATCAGATCACTGGAGTCATTGTTCCAGGATCCCAACAGGGACAAAAGGGTTTACAATAAAGATAAAGTAGATAAAGTAGATATTTTTACAGATAAGTAGAATCGGATTTGGTTCCATACTTTTCTTATGTCACTCTGATTTTGAAACAGAGCTTCTAACAAACAGGGAGAGTTTATGACAGTAAATAAAAAAATAATGATGATTAAAGCTGCATTTTAATTGCACAAAGATTCCTTGATTCCCGACAGGATTCGTGACAGTGTTGATGTTTTTTCACTCTTATTCCATCACTGCAGCTCAGAATAATATGAGGACACTTTGTGATGAATAAAAACTAAACCCTCTGATGTATTGTATTAGAAAATTAATTTACACACTAATAAATAGAGTAAAAAATGCGACATTTCAGTGAGACATGAAGTACTTTTCTGGTTACTCTTTTTTTTATATGCATCACATATTCAGAATAGTTTTTTCATCATCAGACAAAAAAGAAAAAAAATATCTCACTCTACACTAAAGAGAGAGCACTTAGTTGAAGCACCTTTGGCAGCGATTACAGCCTCGAGTCTTCTCGAGTGTGAGGCGACAAGCTTTGCGCACCTGATTTGGGGGATTTTCTTCTCTGCAGATCCTCTCAAGCTCTGTCGGGTCGGATGGGGACCGTCGGTGGACAGCCATTTTCAGGTCTCTCCAGACGTGTTCGATTGTTTTCGAGTCAGGGCTTTGGCTGGGCCACTCAGGGACATTCACAGAGTTGTCCCTAAGCCACTCCTGCATTGTCTTGTCTGTGTGCTTAGGGTCACATTGGAAGGTGAACTGTCGATGCATCAGAAATTTTTTATAGCCTTCCCCAGATCTGTGCCTTAACACAATTCTATCTGTGAGCTCTGCAGGCAGGTCCTTCAACCTTGTGGCTTGGTTTTTGCTCTGATACGCATGGTCAGCTGTGAGACCTTATATAGACAGGTGTGTGCCTTTCCAAATCATGTCCAATCAATTGAATTTACCAAAGGTGGACTTCAGTCAAGGTGTAGAAACATCTCAAAGATTATCAACAGAAATGGGATGCACCTGAACGAAATTTCAAGTGTCATAGCAAAGGGTCTGAATACTTATGCCATATAAGTATTATATGTGATATTTCAGTTTTTCTTTTTTAATAAATTTGCAAACATTTCTGAAATTCAGTTTTTGCCATGTTAGTATGGGTTATTTAGTGTAGGTTTATGAGAGAAAAAAAGAATTTAAACAATTTTAGCATAAGGCTGCAATATAATAAAATGAGAAAGGGTCTGAACACTTTCTGAATGCACTGTATACAATTGTAGCACTGTTATGCTCAACAGGACTTGTGAACAGCACCTAGATTTCTTTACCATCACTCATTAGTAATATTATTAATTCGGTACACTTTAATGTATAATAATGTATATTGAGCAGGTGAATGCTTACTTCATAAAAGAAAAAAACAATGTCTGAGTGTTTGTTTGGCCTCACTTTTGATTCACCTTTAAACCCCTTTAACTTAATTTACCTTGGCAAATGAACTACATAAAACAATAGACTTAAGCCATAAATAAAAATATTTATTTCACTGAAATTAGGCTTAACTATGAAATTAAATTAAAATGTTTTGCTTGCCCTGTTACCCTTTAAAGGCAAATTTCACATAAACAAACAAAGAAAAAAAAAACAAATATTTCACCTTTTCCCCTTTCTAGGATAGTATACCAGCTAAACCTCAAAGGTAAAATGAGATCTCTGTACCCTAATACTGTGGCATGCAGTTGTAAATTGGTACCCTTAAACTTAGGAAATTGAGCAAAACAGTACTTTCAGTACCACCTTTAAACATCAGTACTCATCAGTACTCCATTAATGAATTACCCAGTTATTATTAACAACCCAATATCTCAAACACTCATAAACATTCTGTAAACTAATCACGTACACATTTCCAAGTTCAGTAAACTTAAAATAATAAGTGACTCGACTCTTTAGTCACACAGACAGATATTACAGAAAGATTTACTTTCCTTTTACATTTTCTCAGTTTAAAGCATCAGTTCTTCATTTGACATGAAGAACTTCCATCTTTAGCTGTTGGAGACATTTTGTACCCGAGTCAGCACAAAGACAGCATTTGCGGTTGCTCCTAGTGTTCAGCTCTACGTGTGCGGGGGTAGGGACTGAATTCAATACTAACCTTCATTGTGGTTCACATTATTTTCATTATTATGAAACGACACAACTATGATTTACCTTCACATGTACATACAGTCCTGTTTAAAATTATTGGCACCCCTGAATTTTAAGTACAGAATTTAGAAAATCATCAGAAATAAATTTAAATGAACCAATTTTGTATAATCAGTATTTTTAGTAAAATTTTCAAAGCTACTGAACAAGAACATCAACAAAAAAATATTTTAATTTAGTGAAATAAATAATGTAGTCATAAAATGTATGCTTGTCACAATTATTGGCATCCTTTTGATGAATTTAAATTAGTTCCTTAAACAAGATAAAAAACAAATAAGATTCACCTGTGCTTAATTTTCAGTGTTCATATGACCTAAATTAACCAATGAGTGATGGTTTTAAAGCATTAAAAGGGGCTGATTATTTCAAGTTTCTTTTTCACTATGGCAAAGACAAGAAAGCTGTCTGACAGCATCAGAAATGCTATAATCAAAAAAACCTAACAATTCCAAACACTACAAGGCAATTGCCAAAGGTCAGATCCCTGTTTAAATAGTTTTTAAAAGAATGGTTGAAAAGTAAAAGATGGACTGTTTTAAACAAGGCAACAAGGAATCCTGACCTAAATCCTACTGAAAAACCTTTGGAGAGAGCTGAAATTTGCAACTGCAAAAGTAACTCCAGCAAACTTAAAAGAACTTGAACATCGCAATGGAAGAGCAGCAGAAACTACCAGCAGACAGGTGTTTTTCGATGGCTGCAAGAAAGTTTTAGAGGCTGCCATTGTTGCCAAAGGATCTGCAACCAAATATTAGTGAAGGGTGCCACTAATTGTGTCTGGGGTACATTTTGTGTTTGTATTATTTCACTATTATGCAAATCTTGTTTTTTTAATATTCCTTTGTTCAGTAATCTTTGACATCTTATTAAAATATTTTGATTATACAAAATTGGTTTATTTGTATTTATTTCTCAATATATTCTAAATTCTGTACTTAAAATTCATTCAATAACAGACATTAACCTACACAATATAACATCTCAAATAAATGTTCACATTAGAAATAAAGAGAATATCCCAGGGTTAATTAATCAAAGTAACCCAGGCAGTTACATAATAATTCCTACACTTGTTTGTAAATATTCTAATTTTAATGTCTGGAAATTCATTCTAGTCTATTCTACACTAAAGGTTTTGAGAACCAGTGACCCGCTGAGCCACAACATTATAGTATAAAAAAGCAGTTCAGTTAGTCTCAGTTTCAGTTATGTATTATAACATGAGTGTCTGTCTAAATCTTGTGCATGACTTAAAGTGAGTCTGTCTGTGATGTGTAGGCACCAAAGACACAGATCAACAGTAACCTGATAATGTTAGAAAGTGTGCATAATAATAAGTGCATGTAAAGACACTGACGGATGATGCTGATAAAGTTACATTTGATTAAAAAATTATTATAACTGTCATAAAATATTGTAATGAAAAAATCAGAACCTTCAGGGGCCCGAACAGATGTCTTGCTGGAGACGATCCTGCTGACTCCAGTTTATGTTGATATCCTGTGTCAGAAAACAACAGATCAGATCCAGTAAATACAGGAATAACCAGGATGCACTGTGTCATAACTGACTTTGAGAAGTTTGAAAAAAGCTAAGGATGACTGATAAACACACTTACACCAAATCATTAGAACCTAAGCCATCAGCAGAACGTGTTTTTTCTTTGTTAGAGCAGAAACAAATTGTTTCAAGATGTCATTCCTTTCACTTGCCACCTCTATTGCTTGTTTTTGCAGGACCATGAGTTCCGAGATCTGCCTCCTCTGCTCAGTGAAATGCTGCTCAAACCAAAGGGATGCTTCGGATGTGGACTTGCGACTCTTTTTGCCATGTTCTGCTGATGGCTTAGGTTGTGAAGTTGATGGTTGTGAAGTTTATGGTCCTGGGCCAACTGGGTCTGATGAAAGTCCTGAGCGGAAAGAAAAAGATATTAAACCTGGTGGTCTCAAAATGGTAGTGATCAAGGCAACAGACATCACTTTTCTCTGAAAAATACAATCTACTGTTTTCACATGGACTCAAACATGTCTGCATCAACTGTAAATGAGAGTCATGTGCAAACAAAGATACTTCAAACATCCAGTTAACCAAGCTTCTAGTTACCTGAGCCAGACAAAAGCCAGCCTTCAAATAACACTGTTAACAACACTACCAAGTTACCCAGTAAAAGTAGATGGCAACACTGGAGCTACTTTGTATCCAACATGGTTGGTAATATGACTGAGGATATTTGAGGACATCACTGAGTGATTGTATAAAAAATTGCAATTGCAATTAAGATCCAATGTATAACATTTTAGAAATGCATGAAGATAACATTTTCTTTAAGATGTACTTAATTCATCTGTTGTGCTACTTCATATTGATGTGGCACTAAAAAAACATCCACAATTAAAAATATCAAATGACATGGAATACATGATATCCAGCAAATGATGACACATTGTGGACTGGCTTCACACTGTGTCATCATCTGTCATCATCTGTATCAGGACGCCTCCATTGAGGAGAAGAAGACCCAGGTGCTGGCACCATTACCAGTCTTCTACTTGTTATCCACTATTGATTTGTATCCCAGACACAGTAAAAGTCATCAAGTTGCCCTACTCCCAAAAAAATGCAAATGTCAGTACCAAAACACATCTGTGTTTTAATTGCCTGAACTTATTGTAGCATGCCTCTGCTCCATAGTCGTATCCTTTAGCCTGCATTTCTGCAGCTACCTTTTTCCACCTTTCTACTTTCTTCAGTACAGGAGATTGAAAGTCTTCAGCCATTTGCTTCATTAGACAAATTAGAAGCAAGGATGTTTCATGCATCCATGGCTTTGTATCTACATCACATATTTAAGTAGATTCATCACAGAAAATAATCAATTGCTAAAATTGTGTTAGGAAAGAGGAATCAAATAAAAATGTACCTTAATGCATTTGTTGGGGGTTAGAGACTGGTAACCACACTTGGAGCAAAGGCAGGTGATGTTCTAGCAGAGACAAATTCAGTGGTGCAGGAGTCTGAGATTTCAGTGATGCAGCGGAATGTGTAGGCTTAGTGGAGCTTGAGGATTAGATGCACTAGTCTGTTTCCAAAGGGATTGCTGAGATGGAAAGGGGAGCACAAATTTTACCTGTTTGTTTTGTCATTCCTGCGTTCATGGTTTCCCCTCAAGTTTCTGGACTTTGGTGTTCTGTTCCTGCCTGTTTCACTTCAGTTCATTTGTTCACCTATTTTCCTGTTTACCTGACTGCCCGCATTATTGTCTGTCCTGCCTGCAAGTTTGAGGTTTCACTATTAAATCACTTGACTGTTCCTGCCTGCCTCTTCTGCCTGCATTTGGGTCCTCCTGCCTGCCCCTCCCGCCGCCAGGCGGGACATTACCTTATTAGACATCTTCTTAAGACTTTGTGGGCATGTGCAGACTGAGCTTGATTAACATCTGCTGCACCTGATAGGGCAGAAAATTATTTTTATTATAATTATTAGTTCAATCAAGAAACTCTAATAGATTCACCCAGCTTCAGCCTTACAGGAGGTCTAATTAATTCATTAAAAAAGCAGTGTGGGTGTGCAGGGCCTTTAATTATTCAGAAGTTATTTAGAAAATCTAATTCATCAAGTATATTTTAAATGTTAATTTAAAATAATTATAAAATTTATCATCATTCTCAGATAAAATGTAAAATTGAAGTCGTAATTTATCATTTGGTAAAGCTTGTTGGTATGCAGGAGTGAAGAAAAATCAGATGAAAAATAGCAGGAATGTACAGTATATGATGCAGAACACGGTAGGGAGAGGAGCATGTCAGAAAAATAGTGAGTAGCTACAGTCCAAGGCCCATATTTAACAAGCTTATAGTAATGACTCTACAGGAGTGTACAGGAGAACATCAGCGGAAAGGTTTTGTTTTTGTTCGAGTGTGAGCAATAAGACACATTTATTAGTGACTTTCTCCTACTTACAGCCAACTCTCACCTGGTCACATGATCGATCACGTCTCATTTATTATTATTATTATTATTATTATTATGATGATGATTATTATTATTATTACTGTGATCAGACTTTCTCTGTAATGCAGTCACCGAGGATCAACTCTGAAGTAACTTGATGGACGTCTGCAGCTCTCTGACATTTAACAGTCTTTCAAGTCAAAAATGGTTTGATAAATAGCTTTTATTCTTACATTAGGGATCTTTTATCTTTGATTTCGGTCCAAAATTTTACTTTGAGCAGTTTGATAAACATGGGCCCAGGAAACAACAAACATGGGGTCCTCATTCAGTTTATATAATGAGTGTCTGCCACCACCAAGGATTTTGGCAAAAAACAGGGCAGTCTGGCAACAGTTTCTTCTGCTGCAACAACATCTAGCATGTAGCATGTAACTGGTAGCATTTTGCTAATTTATAGTTCACCTACTATGCTTAGAGAAGGAGGAGAACATAACTGCTGCTATGGTAATTATTAAACCTTCAAACTGGACTCACTGGTTCGTATGTATTCTGCTCCCTTTAGCAACACACCAATACTCTGCTCTGCTGCTTCACCATTGTGCTAATGTGTGTATGTATACATTTACATGTCTTTTTGTGGTTGTGTGGAAAAAATGTATGTTCAAAACCATCATCATGAGGACATTTAGGTTAGGGTTTGGTTAGTTAGGGCAAGGGATTAGGCAATGTACCATGTCACTGATTTCCTCACTACTATGGAGAGACCAATGTGTGTGTGAGCGGACAAAGGGGGGGTGTGGGAGTGAAGCAATGAATTATAGAGGGGTGACAGAAGGGAGGGGGGCTGATATTTTTCCCACTATCTCTGTGTGCTAGCTCCATGATACTCATCAGTCAGTGGGTTGACATATTTGGTACAGCCTCTGTTATCAATGTTTCACATCCTCCCAGGCTAAGAACATTGTTCAGTGAACTGTCATGCTCCTGGGAGCTTCATTTTCTTTTGCTGTGTGTGTTTTTTTTCCATTCATGTGGGAATAGCAGAGCCACATCCAGTGCACCACGCTGATAATTTGAGATTAACAGGATATGCCTTTTAGTTAGCTCATTTCTTAGCTTCCTATAGTGCCGTCATGCCATCCCTGCATTGCTGATACTGTGTGAGTTTGTGGTGCATGTGGTCCACACACACCACAGTTAAACCCTATTACAGAAACTGGAACACTTTATTGGCATTAAAGGAACCCCTCTAAAATGGTTTAAATCCTATTTATCATATTGATTTCAGTTTGTGCATCTTAACGATAAATCCTCCATATACTCAAGTTAGTCACTGAGTTCCACAAGGTTCCGTGCTTGGACAAGTTCTGTTCACCTTACATATGCTTTCTTTAGGAAATATTATTAGGAAACACTCCATAAACTTTCAATGCAGATGATACCCAGTTGTACTTGTCAATGAAGCCCAATGAAACCAATCAGTTAGCTAAACTTCAAGCATGCCTTAAGGACATAAAGACCATGGTGACAAGCTACTTTCTGCTGTTAAACTCAGACAGAACAGTAGGTTATTGTACTTGGCCCCCAACACCTCAGAAACACATTATGTAATTATATAGTTACTCTAGATGGCACTGCCTTGGCCTCCAGCACCACTGTTAGGAATCCCGGAGTTATCTTTGATCAGGATATATCCCTTAACTCCCACATAAAACAAATTTCAAGGACTTGCCTTTTTTCACCTATGTAACATTGTCAAAATCAAGCCCATCCTGTCTTAAAAAGATGCAGAAAAAGTAGTCCATGCTTTTGTTACTTCTAGGCTGGATTATTGTAATTCTTTATTATCAGGCTGTCCCAACAAATCTCTAATTACTGTCGAGCTGATCCAGAATGCTGCAGCGCGAGTACTGACAGGAACTAGGGAAAGAGATCACATTTCTCCTGTGTTAGCTTCTCTCCATTGGCTCCCTGTAAAATTCAAAATAGAATTTTAAATCCTTCTCCTCACAGACAAAGCCCTTAATGGTCAGGCACCATCATATCCTAAAGAGCTCACAGTACCCTATTACCCTACTAGAACACTGCGCTTCCATTAAAGATGCTTACTTATGGTTCCCAGAATCTCCCAAAGTAGAATGTGAGGCACAGCCTTCAGTTATCAGGCTCCTCTACTGTTCAACCTTCTTCCAGGTTGGGTCCAGGAGGCAAACATCCTCTCCACGTTTAAGAGTAGGCTTAAAACATTCCTTTTGATAAGGCTCATAGTTAGAGCTGGCTAAGGCTTGTCTTGAACCATCCCCTATTTATGCTGCTATAGGCCTAGACTGCTGAGGGATTTTCCATTATGCACCGAGCTCCTCTCTCCTCCTCCTCCTTTCCATGCATATGCATTCATATCCCATCAATTCTTGTTACAAACTCGGCTTTCTCTCTCTCATGTAGTTTTCTGCTTTCTCATCTCTCTCCTCTCTCCTCCTGTCGCTTTTTGTGGGTATTTCTTTATCAGGAGCTGCAGAGTGTGGATCTGTAACTGCACACCACCTACTGCCTCCATGATTATTATGATTATTATTATCATTATTATTATTATATTAGGTCTGATTATTATTATTATTAGTCCTATCATTATCCCTCCTATTACAATTATCAGTTATATTACAAGTATCATTTATTACAATACATCTTTATATAGAACCTGTATTGTGCTATGTTCTCTTTCCTCCTGTCGCCAAGTGCTTGCTCATGGGGGAACATTGGGTCTCTGTAAATATAACTATAAGAGTACTATATGAAAAGTCCCCTGAGATAACTTCTGTTATGAATGGCACTAACACCGGATATCCCAAGTGTTCCTGTGTAGAATACAGCTGTCATAGTTTGCCTTACATATGATTCATCAACAAGTTTAAAAATGAAAACAAGACGAAACCGCACACTAGATGTGTAATTGCACTTTATCCTATTTACATTTTATGTTTTCTTTTACAGGAGAAGAGTGAAATATATGCCACCCCAAACACCCATGTCTCTCTTGTACTATTCTATTTAGATAAATCAAAAGAAATGCAGTTGGACAACAGCCTGTCTAGGATATCTATTGAGGCACTGATGGCCCTTCTCAGGAGGGAGAAGACCCATGGCTTGGATCACTATATGAAGGTCCGCTTGGTGTTCTACTGGCTGGCACATGGACTGTCTTACACGCTTGTCTTCAAGGTCTTTGATGTGCCAAAGACGACGGTTTTGACATTGTACATCGGATGTATGACACAATCCTGTCTCTCTTAGACAAAGTGGTCCACTTCCCCACACTGGCATCATATGCTAAAGTTGACCATTGCATCCAACACCTTGCCAACAGCCCAGACTTCAGCCCCTGTGTGGGAGCAGCTGATGGATGCCATGACTGCATCAAGGCTGCCCATGGTCCACATGCACAAGATTACTTGAACAGGACATTCTTCAACTCTATCCAGCTTCAGGCAATCTGTGACAGCACTGTCAAATTTCTGGACACACTTGTTGGTTACCCTGGTTCAGTCCACAACTAGAAATGCTAAGAAATAGTCTAGTGTTCGTCAGGGGTTGTTACCTACCAGCTGGTTACTTCATCGTGGGGGATGAGAGATACCCATGTCTGACTGCACCAGTCACCCACACTACCCCATCCTGAGAACGAGTAAGGAGAAGGTGTGGAGATGAGTTTCAACACCCACAATGCCAGAGCTTGGTCCGTTATAGAGACATCCTTTGGCATTATGAAGGCACGATGGCAAGGGACCTTCTTCAAACCTTGGAAGTGGATCAAACCTTGGCTCCTAATGTCGTCACAGTGTGTACTGGGAACCATAACATTTGCATCACGGCTGGGGAGATCCTGGAGCTGGCTGAGGAAGAGGATCCAGTGCCACCACCAACTTTGCAAGGGGATGAACGCAGACGTCAGCATTACAAGGACAGACTGACAGCACAAGTGTCCGCCAGTGCCAGCCCTCAACTCTGCAGGATCATGATTATTTCATGTTGTAAAGTTACATTTTCGTTTGAGTCAAGAATTCAAGAACTTTTCTTCTACATTTTTGTTTGCACATTATTAAATCAAGAACTTGCTTTTTCTTTCACACAGTGTTTTCTATATTTATTACAGTGCATCTTTCTGTGACAGATGCAAAGACCAAGGGCTTCCACTAAATCATTAACTCTAACTGTAAAGCCAGTGGTAAAGGGGCTTCCAACTGGTCAAACTATTCTAAATAATTAATGTAGAGTATCTGAATGTAAATTGAAGTATTTAGTAAATAGGACAACATGGTGGCTATGTCCTGCATTTATAGCTTACATATGTTCCATTACTGCTAGACTTTTTTCATCTGTGTCGTCATCATATCAACTTGTATATTTCAAAAAAGTAGGCCAGTCACTTTGCATTAGGGCACTTCTATCATTACTCACCAGGTACGCCTTAGCGTTGAAAAAAATCTCAATGTGCATCACAGTAAGGGACATGCATTAGTTGCGTTTACAGCAGAAATCTCAAGTGTTTGAAGTGGCAGTTCTAAAAAAGGGGCTACTGACATCCATTGCTATTGGCCATCTAGCAAGAGGTGGGAGTAAGAGGCTTGCACAGTACAGTGAGTATGAAAGTGGTAAGAGCAGTGGTTGTGGACAGTTCTGATGGGTGGGCTAAAGATCTTTGTATTTGACATATTTCAGTTAAAGAAAGAAGTCAAATACAAACAAGAAAAGGATAAGAATTGTGTTAGGCTTCAAAGTTATTAGAGTTACTGCGGAGAGGTAGGAGATATACAGCTGTGTATTATTGAAATAACAATGATAAGAGTTATCAAAGTGAAGAATGTTATGTGCTGAAAAAGGTAGATAGAGAACAGGATGGCACCAACAAATGACCCCTGTGGCAGTCCGCAAATTTAAAAACATGATTTTTTTTTACAAACACAGAATGTTTGATTGGACAGCTTTGAAGATTTAAAGAGCTCATAAGATGTTTAACAAACATTACATTTAGAGTCATGTGACATTCTGTTAGAGGAACACTTTGGGAGGGGGGCTTGTTGACTGTCTTGCTGAGAGTTAGATGGATGAAGATCAGTTTGGTCTTTGCATTTCCTTGACAGAGTGGTCAGACTGGTCTGGGACGTGTTTGCCTTTTGTGAGAAATGGAGGTGGCAAAAAGTTGGGAATATGCCATCCACTAACACTGAAGTGGTCTTCTTTACATGTTATGAGATCTTAGCAAGCTTTTAAGAATGTTATTTTAATCTTTAAAAATATTTTTATTTTTAGGGACTGAGCACCAATCAGTTATTATCATTTTTATTATTATTATTATTACTAAGACAAATTAATTGCATTTTTAAGGTGCTAAAAGTGCTCGAAAACTCATAGAACTTTGCAAATGTATCAGATATGGTGAAAATGTACAGGTTTTATGGGTCTTGCATATAAGTGTGGCAAAATGGATCAATAGTGCCCTGTACCAAAATTTCAACAGAGTAGCCCTTGCAGTACATTTCACAACAAAATTCAGTAGGCATACGAAATATCCCGACTTATATAAAAAGCCTCTAAGAGCCATACCCTAAACCCAACAGGAAGTCAGCCATTTTTAATTTACTGTTCAAATTATGCACAGTTTTTTGCCATTTGCAGGCATTGTACTCCTCCTAGAGAATTGATCATATCCACTTAAAATTTGGTCAGTGCCTTCTAAAGACATTTGCAATGCAGCTAGAACCTCAGCCTCCCTGTCAAAGGGTAGAGAAGTGGGGGACCTGGGGTCATCTTACGACTGTGATCCAAGAAAGGACCTGGTGGCTTTTTGGCATTTGTCTTACTGGTGAAATAATTCATAGTGAAACAAATGTTCCTGAACTGAAGGTAATAGAGAAATATTCTTGCACTGTATTTTGATCCTGTGTATGATGATGTTGAGTCATTAGGGCAGGCAGATGCTGATTAATCCTTAAACTGTCAGGGACAGAATTGTACTGGGTACATGAAGTATATTTGAAGGGTTATGTGCCTTTGGGGAAGTTCTTTTTTCAGCATAACTACTTTTTTGGGAAGTGGTGGGGGGTGGGGTGGGTAGATGTGAATGTTGAAGATTTCAGTCTTCAAACCTTAAACGTGAGGGGATTCTTGAAGACTGGTTAAGAGAGTGTGGTTTGTCATTTGGAACTGTACTGCAGAGGCTTGAACGGAACTGTCGAGTGAAGTAATATACTTGGACCCATGTTTCATTTTTAATTTTAATTCCAAATCATGGGTAACTGCTATTATAATTAATAAAAATATCCCTTTTACTCTATCTGATATAATTTTGGACACAAATAGTAGATATATCATAGTGACTGGGAAAATGTATAATACCCTAGTAATGCTGGCAAGCATCTATGCCCCCAATCATGATGATGAGAAGTTTATATGTTCAGTGCTAGATTCCTCACCCAACCTACACACCCACAACCTAATTCTGGCTGGTGACTTCAATTTTGTAAAGGATCCAGTATTGGACAGACTGTCGAACAAAAAGCAGTCTCTGTCTAAATCAGCTAAACTGATCCAGAACCTTTTAAACAGAGGTAATAGAATACATCTTTGAAGATACATACAACCAACTCAATGGAGAAATTCTTTTTTTTCTCAGCCACACAATCAGCCTTTTCAAGAATTTATATTTTTTCATAGATTCTAAATTACTTACAGCAATAAAGTATATTGATTATGAAGCCATTGTTTTATCCGATCATGCCCTACTAAAACTGCAATGAATTTTCCCTGATAGATATACATCCAGAACCTGCCGAATGGACAATATTTTGCTATCCAATGAAACACATTGAATAGCTTTTTAAATGCAAACTAAAAAAAACCCTGGATTTCTCTAAAAGTGTGCTATGGGAAGCATTGAAGGCCTATATCTGTGGCCAATTCATCTCCCACTGTGCACAACTGAACAGAACACAGAAAGAGAAACAACAAGGATTAACTGAACAAATTTCAGAACTAGATCACCAATATGCAGAATATCCGACTCCTGAACCACTTGCAAATAGAATATCACTGAAAACAGAGTTTAATCTTCTCTCCACTTCAGAGACTATTGAATTAATAAACGGTACCATACATAAATATTATGAACTTGGAGAGAAAATATTTGGCTCAGAAATTAAGATTACTGAGCCACTGAGATTAATAACTGACTTTTGCATGGATTCTGGCTGTATGACAAACGATCAATTAGAAATTAATAAGGAATTTACTATTATTATTAATTATTATTATTATTATTATTTATTATTTTTGGAGGATTTTTTTTTACAATCTGAACACCCCTTCCATTAGTGAGATAAAAACTCTTTAGAGGAACCTATTACTTTCGAAGACGTTATTTTAGCAATACATAGTTCACAATGTTCAGAGTCCACTGGCCCCTCTCCTTCTAGTTGTTTTAATCAATCCTCAGAAAGGGACCTTCTTCCAACCACATTTTACCAGGCTTTATTTCTTACCACATTAAAAAAGTGAAGAACCACTTGATCTAGCGTCATATAGACCAGTGAGTTTGCTAGATGTATACATCAAAATTTTAGCTAAAATAAGGGCCAGTAGATTAGAAAATGTGCTCCCAACAATAATTTGTGAAGATCAGACAGGATTTTTAAAAAGTAGACAAATGGTTCATAATACTCATAGATTATTTCATCATTTACTGCTTAGCCATCTCAAGGTTCGGGTTTGGCTCCACATTTTTTTCATGGATCAAGCCACTTTACGCATCTCCAAAAATAAAGAATATATTAAAGAACAGAGTTCTGAGACATCCATCACCTTTGCCCCCCCCTTTTTCCTTCTTCTTCAGTGGAGTGATATATATATCATAACCTATACTGACTGATCTCAGCTATCACTAATTAGAGATAAGAGTTGTTACACGCAGTCATAAAGCTTGAAACGTTACATGCCCATTGTAATGGGGAATCGAATTTGGAATTCACAATACCTATATGATGTAAAATCTATATGGAATGACAGAACATTCAATATAGATAGAACATATGGCATATTAAAAATAATGGACAACTATAAACAGTGTAATAGAGGTCAAGAGGGGACACTGAAAATTGATGTCAAATTTAATTCATTTAGATTTTTTTCTCCCCCAATTAAATTTATTCTGTTGTTTTGTGTTATTACGAATGTTATTCTTTGTCTGTGTATATGTGTGCATGTATATGTGTGTGGAGGTTCATATGTACTGTATGATATTGAATATTTCTGCAAAAACTACAATAATTATAGTTCAGAAAAAAATCTCTGATAACAATAAATAACTAAACTTTTTATAATGTGACAATGCGTCTGTAAAGCTTTGGTTAGATTTAGGCACAAAAACAACTTATTTAGTTTTGGGGAAAGATTGTGCTTTGGATTACAATCAGTACTTTGTTAAGGTTAGGGGACTTTCGTCATCCTGGTTACAATAATAAACATGGTTAAGGTTATACAGCAATCAGAGTGGTTGTGAAAAGAAACAACACTGACTAACAGGAAACAGTGGTCTCAAGTTTTAAAGTCCAGTGTTTTTCTTTACCCATCCACCTCCACCTCCTCCCTACTCGCACTTTGTTGCTATATAACAATGTCACCTGACATCCTCCTTTGCTCCCGTCATAATTACTACGGCCTCTAGAGGTCACTGTCACTTGAACATAAACATAAACGTATATATAGACATAAAACCAGTAAACAGATTCTCTGTCCCTGTTCTGCCCTCTGATCTTTGACTACAGTCCTGTTTGGTTCTTTGGCTTTGCAGCTGTCCTGAATTTGATGCATCAGTTTGGATACAGATCCAGGATAAGTCATCATGACAGAATGTTTCAGCAAATGAACCAGTGTCCAATCAGTTTAATATAAACCAACCTGACCTGTATACTCTCCTTTCACTTGCTACATTATGATCATTGTCTGATCTCTCAGCTGGCTCAGACAAAAGATTGAGTGCCTATATTTTCTTAATAGTTTATGTCATTAATTTCCAACAATTGGAGAGCTTGGTTTAATTTAAATGTTATATTTATACCCATATTGTCACAGATATTTACATGGAGTTGACTGGTAAACTGTTTTTACCTCCCATCTTTCCCTCCATTTGTCAATACTAATATCTTCCCCAGCTGGCTTGTTGCTTTCACTGCTGCTCTGAGCTTTTCATTTCTTGTGCTATTGTTTTGCACTGACTGTACCATTCATTACAGGACCACTTTCTCTCATGTGTTAACACAACATAAATAGGAAAAATAATTCAGTAAACCTAAAATGTTTAACATTTATTTTCACTTGAAATCTGAAATCCTATTAAAGCACAAGACATTATTTCTCATCAGTATTTTCCATGTTTGTCGGGAGAGAGAGAGCCTGGCTGAAATGATATGAGACAGCTCTCAGCTCAGTCCTCGCTGCATCACCAAGGACTCTTTGTCTGTGAACAAATAAAGTCGATCAGTGAGAGTTAAGGTGTAATGATCTTGCATCCTCTTCAAAGCGTTGTCTCATTTAACTTATTATATCAAGCGTGTAAACATGACCCTGCATCTCTAATGATGAAAAAAAGGGGTTACTCTTCCACCTATATCAGGATTCATTTGCCTCTATGTTAGTTAGTGAGTCAGGCTGGATCAGTAGTAATACAGTGATAACAAAAAGGACAAGGGCGCTGGATGTAGGGGGGCCAAGGGGCCAATGGATCAACTACTTTAGTCCCCTGTCCCACATTCTTTTTAAGTCGCAAATCGTTGTATACCTGTTTCAATCATTCCTGTCCACTCCAAGACCTTAGATAAAATAAAGCAGGCAAAAATAAAATGGAAAGTATATCTAAATTTTAATCCAATCAAAGAGGAAATTGTTAAACCAATTAAATGCATACAGTGTACATTGCAACCATAACAAATTTTTCAGTGCAATGTGTTAAATTGTTTTGTTTTTGAGCCATTAACCTAGCTAGCTGAACTTAGCTATTAATATTGCACTGAATGAAAAAATAAAAAAATAAAAAAATTATAGACAAAAGGAGACCCCTAGATTGTTTGGCCAAAGAGAAAGGTATTTAAATGCAGATTGGTACAAAAATAGAGAGTGGTTACTTCTTTGCAAAACCATTAAGTGAGCCCTGTATGAAATATGCAGATTTGTTGCTGTCAATCTGTTTGTATTGGCCAAGCCTCCTGGGCAGACATGAAAAGGCTCACTTTCACAAAGAGTTTGTCCAAAACAAGTGTGCTTATTTCAGTCAAACACCAGTCAATATTTTTTAAATGTGTGCATTGAGAAAAGAAGGGGTGGAAAGATGGAGCAGCTGCGCTGTCTGCAGTTTCTTACCCGCTATGAGCTTGCAATCAGGGGCATATGGAGAGCAATTTTGGAAAGATAGTTGAAATAGTAGCTGAGAAAAACCCCACCCTGAAAAGCTTTATTGTCACTGGGAAATATGCATCACACAATACAATCAATTAACTTATACATGAGATTTATTGGGAGTCTCTCATAGCCTCTAATCTTGTTAGAATGTGAAGCAATTCACAACTATTAATCACTTTTTTATTGCCAATCTGTGAACGGATTGTAACAACTTTAAAAAATGAGACATTCCCTGACTTTCTCAATTGCCTATAACAGCATGAGGACTGATTTCTCTGTGGCGGATTTGGGCCAAATTTTCTGTAAAAACGAAAGGATGCTTGCTCCTGAGTGACTCCTGAGTGACTGGCCTCAGTGCCTTTGTTCCATTCCCCTACAGCACCAACAGTGTGCAATACTAGCTAACGTTAGTGCAGAAATGGAGTCCAGTAACTTCATTATGACTGGCGCCTGGCTCCTAGCATAACACAAACTCCACATGAGAACAAAAGACAAAAAAGTAAAGTATTATCCTTCTTATTATCATTATGGTTAAATGGGAGTGTGACCTACATCGGGCTAAAACTAGGGTCAGCATCAGCAGCATTCGACACATGGCGCGACCTCAGTTTGGTTTAGGGGATCAAAACCGACCCATAGCTGGCTTTAATTCTTTTGGGCAGTTAAGCTAACTGCAAAGTATGTGAAATATATTGTGATATTGTGGTTTTAGCTGGCTAATTTTAGCTAATGTTAGCTTGCCTGCTAACCAAAATACTGTTTTGAGTGGATAAGTAATGCAAACTCGCGGGGCAAATCTGGCTGGTAAATTAACTAGCTTGACGCTTGCAAATTACTTTATCAGCTAACGTTACAAAGTAAACAATGCCAGATCCATGCAGCATAGCTAAGTTACAGCTAGCTGGTTAACCTTAGCCAACTTGATCACTAATGTTAAGCGCTAGCAAAATACTATCTGAGTAGATATGTTCATGTGAGAGAACACAAACCAACTCTAGCGCTCTAAGCACAACTGAAACAAGCAGCAATCAATGATAAATACTCCTCAGTATTTCATAGCAATCACAGGACACAGCGGTCTGTTCTTCACAACAATGGCAGCAGTTTAAAAATAATTAAGTTTACATTACATAGTATTAATATCTTAAATCTCTGTCCAGACACAAGCCTCTTACTATTAGTTGCTTCAGAAAGCAGCTGAAGTCTGTGTAGGTCGATCCAGTGTGGCTTCAGCACAGTCCTCGGCTGAACACTGGTGGAGTAGTTTGGCTTGCTCCTCAGGCGGTCACGGAAAACAGCGGAGTTGACTCGGTTGTCACAATATATCAGTCACAATAGCCATTTCTCTGAAGTACATTTAACTAACAATGCTTCTGTACTTTTACCTATGTAGGATTTTGAATGAATAACTTATAGTTGAAGCTTTGAGATTGATTACTTTTAGATTTGAGTACTTTTAGATTGTTGTATTTATAGTTTTACTTTAGTAAAATATCTTAATAATTCTTCTATCTTCTCCCCAGCAAAACATGAATATATGTGCCAAAGTAGAATTCATCAACCTTGGCCTTGATTTCTTTTTGACCTCTTCACCATTCCAAACCTTCTCTACAATGAAATCATTCCTGACATCTGTAACCAGATCACACCAAGCTAAGCCAGTAACCATCAGCTGACCCAGGACTTGCCAGTGGTAAGTGTATGTTTTCCTTAGATTTATTTTACCCTCAACAAACTCACTGTCTGATTGTGTGATGTCTCTCCAATGTCTTTCGCATCAGGGCACTTGACCTCAACCAAGCAATAGAGAGGGTCATCACTTGGGTCAACCACTTTGCCATCCGAACTGGGTCCAAGGCGGGGACCATCGGGTTGGATAATGTGACCACATGGGAGAACATTAACATCAAAAGTCTCCGCATACCGTTTAATAACCTGTGACTCGAGTTCCAAACCTCTCCTCATGCCTTTGGTCTATGGGGCACCTTTAATGATCCTCACCAGAGAGCATTTTTGCAGTGGCTTCTGATCTCACTAACCTGCTTCATAGAATTTGCACAGTAAGCTGAGTGTGACACATGCTAGACCAGAGTGGGCTTTTGGATGCTCCTGCGTTCCCTCTCCGATGATCCCTGACACACCTCCAGACTCTGCATATGCAGGAGTTCAGCCCAGCTACCAGGAACAAAATTATACGGTGGAAGTGCGTGTAGTGCGATACGTAAGGGGGAGAATTTTGGCGTGGTTTGATCCTTTGGCTGCAAGGCTGAACACTGATAGGACAGTGGTGAACCTTTTGGGACATCTTCAAATTTTGATGATAGCCTACTTACAGCAGACATTCCATCAACTATTTTTGCAGTAAGTGGTTGTGATCGAAGGGAAATAACGAATGCCATTCCAGCAATCGGATCACTGTCAGGCAAAGGTCCTAAAACATGTTCATGTTCATGTATTTTTTTCAGTATTTGGTAAGCAAAATTATGCTTTGTACAGAGTAGACTGCACATAGCTCCTATCAGAGGCTCTAGTCTTATGCACTACAAGCTCATCCGCTGGTTCTGGAGTGATTTACTGACAAAACATCTAAATTTGATACTACATTGTAATCTGTTTTGCAAGTGCCATGCAGTTTTAAAGGATTTTTTTTGGTAATTGTTATCAAATTAATACTGTATAAAGAACAAGTTGTTTATTTTTGTTTGTTTTTTTAACCCAGGTACAGGGCCTGTGCCAGGCCTGCTTTTTGCTTGTGCAGGCAAGGGCAGCTGGAACATTTTTGGTACTCAGTTTACTAAAATGAGCTGTCTGGTAAAGTAATGCAAACGAATGGTTGCACAAAATTCTTCCAGCAGCACAAGAGCATGAATTTGCTGTCATCTCAGGCGGTATATTTGTGGTTTCATTCTAAGGTGATCTGAAGAAAGTGATGTCAAGACTTCAATGTTATTTAAATAAAGTTGCGAAATATATTAATTATTTCATAAAAAAAAAAAAAAAAAAAGCTATCAGTTTCATGATAGGCACTTTAGGATGCATTTGGAATCACATGCTATGTAGTGATTATGTATAGTAAGCATCACATTAAATAGGCGTCTATAAGTATAAAGCCTTTAATGAATACAATTCATTATTTTATCATAAAGGAATAATATGTGTGCTCTGGCTATTATTCAACTGTATAGATACTGTTTTTACCTTTTGAGCATAGGTAGAAAATGAGAACCCTCTGTTTAACAGGAACAATGTACCATTTAGCATTAGCTATTTACATGTATTTACCTCGAGCTGATGTGGTTCCTCATGTTTTCTTAGTCATCTATAGCATCTGACCCTAATTATAACTTTCCCTGCAATATTTGAGACTGGACACATACAAAAACACACATGCAATGCAACTGACAAACATCTTTTATTGAAGCATAATTTGAAGATCATCTAGGTCATAACTGGAAGTTTCTCCCATCTCCACATAGGATCTCTGTAGCTCAGCCAGAGTAGCTATCAGGTTCTTGGTCAACTCTCTTACCAAGGCCCTTCTCCCCCGATTGCTCAGTATGGCTGGCCTGCCAGCTCTAGGAAGAGTCGTGGTTGTTTCACACTTCTTCCATTGAAGAATAATTGAGGCCACTCTTTCAATGCAGCAGAATTTTTTTTGCAGCCTTCCCCAGATCTGTGCGTCAACACAATCCTGTCTCTGAGCTCTGTAAGCAGTTCTTTTGAACTCATGGCTTTGTTTTTTACTTGGTTTTGCATTGTCAGCTTTGAGACCTTATAAATGACAGGTGTTTGCCTTTACAAATCATATCTAATCAATTGAATTTACAACATGCGGACTTCAATCGATAGAAACAATAGGAACTTCAATAGAAACATCTCAAAGATGATCAATAGAAAACGGAGGCAACTGAGCTACATTTCAAGTGTCATGGCAAAGGGTCTGAATACTTATGTCAATGTGATATTTCAGTTTTTCCTTTTTAATAAATTTGTAAAAAATTCTAAAATTCTGTTTTTGCTTTGTCATTATGGGGTATTGAATCTAGATTGATGAGGGGAAAATATTTTTTATTTTAGCATAGGGCTGCAATGTAACAAAATATTAAAAAAGCAAAGGGGTCTAAAAACTTTCCAAATGTTCTGTATGTATCAGTGCGTTAGGTGATAAAGTAATTTTCAAAACCGCAAACCAGTAGATATCATGGAACCAGTGGTCCAAATAAAATATAGGAACATTAAACATTGTAACATTATTCTAAATATGATTCTAAATATGTTAGTATTTTTATTCCAGCTATAATAAGAATGTCACAACTGGTGGAAGCCGAGTAGGAAACACAGGGGAAGGACCCAAATGCCCAAATGATTTATTGAAAACAAAACAAAATAACAAAGGCTTACAGAGTGGTCAGGCAGGCGAAAGTGAAAAACCAGGGAGAGCAGTCCAAACAGGCAATCCAGTCCAGTAAGCAGTGGCAAAAATCCAAAATCCAGGAAACAGGAAACAAAGGTCAACATACACATGAGACAGGTGAAACTGAAGAAACCTGGTCAAAGGGCATACACTGACTAAAGATAACATGCTGGCAACTTAAGAGGTGAAACAGGTTTGCTGCATCATCCAGTATCAATAATTGGAGAAGAATCTGATTGGTTAGTTTGTTTTCAGTTTTTAATTTTGCAGATTAGTCATGCCAATGTCAACATTACCAAAATGCACATACAACAATTATAATATCAGATCACTTGAAATGCCCATGATTTGTCTGCTCATGACATTCAATTCGACAGCTGGATTATGTGTATAGCCCTGCTGCACCCGGGGGAAATTTGTATTTGTATATTATGTCCACTGTGAATCCCCTTCTGTGATTCTATATTTTCTCATTGTCTTTGTGTATTATGTTGTATAATACATCATACTTGGTTTGACGGTAGCATCAAATCCATAGACTTCTAGTGAATGAAGAAGAGGCAGCCTTCAGAATAGCATGTTAGTGGAACACATTGTTACCACATCTTGTCATCTTGCATGTCTATTGTAGAGTATGGAAGTGATTTTTTTTTTCTATAATATAATTGATTTGGAGGACGAACTGGCTTCAGACCATTCAGATGTCAACTATGTCCCACCTATCTGTGTACGGTATGTATTGTAGTAATGTATCAGCATGTATTGGAAAGACTTTTCAGCTAAATGTTGCAAATGCAGAAAGATTTACACAGTCCTCTGTTGTTAATAACTTTAATTTGTATTTGACTATGCATGTATGCATTTTCGTATTTTCTTCCCACACAGAGCTACTGTATTACAGAATTAACAGACTCCCCATTATTGAGCCTCAGAAAACTATACTGGACATACATCACCATGGGGATGCACCAGCCCATAAGCAAGACCTGCCTGATGATCCCGAGCAACTACCAGCTTGTGAAATTACCTCCTTTCCTGACCCTGAGCGAGTTGTTTCTGAAAGTAGTCTCATTGACCAGCCAGCATGCATCACCTACAACAACAGTGTGATACAACTGGCCACTTTCCTCCTGCTACCCATCAGGAAATCAAGACGATCCTCTCGACCCTCTCCTCAATCGAGAGGAATTCACGGTGAGTAAAATGGCCTTTTCACAATTCAATATAACCACCATAATGCAATACAACCACTTTGAAATGAATTGTGTCTCAGTTGTCACCAGTTGAGTTTGTTTTGATTCACTGCACACAGGGCAGGGAGGTCTTGGCCTTTTGCACGCTAAGCTCTACCACAGTGATTGCTAGCTAAGCCAGCTACTCCTGCTGGTGGATTAACATGTCCATCACACAGCATTTTTATTTCTACTCAAAATTCCTGTGTTGCACATGAATTGGCCCTAAGTAGATGTCTATATCCACTACTAGATGCGTTGAGCCGTGACAAAGAGTGCATGCTATGTGGTTCCGCAGCACATGACGCACTCTCACAAATTAGGCTCAACAGATGCTGGATGAAGGATGTTGAGAAGTTTCTGACCTTTCAGAAAGATTAAACACCATTCTCTTGTTTACCTCGGTATGTCTCAGAAGTTTGAGTGCATAATTATTGAAAGGCTGCAGGCTTTGTGATGGTGAGAGAAGTGTGTGATTGGTCTGACTCCTTCTTGAAACAGATTCAAACTAGCTGAAGTGACTTTGCTCAGTTTTGTCAAGCCTGAATCCTGCACATTGCTGCGTGCGCTTTACTTTTGGCTGATTGACTTGCTTCCTTCTGTTGAGTGTAAAAGGTTAGAACCCGCAATATATTTTTGTTTTTTCCTTTTTTACGACCCAAAGTCACACCGTGCCTCTTAGGTCAGTCAGCCACACTGATCAAGAATAAAATTTCCACAAACTCGACTCCACTGACATTTCTTACAGACAACAGAGGTGTCCAGATGATGTATCCTAATGAATTTGGTGAGTTTAAATCCAAAACCACTAACAATTTTTTTCATTCAGACAGAAATATCTCAAAAACTACTGGATGGATTGTGATTAAATGTGTCTCAGACATTCATGTTCCCCTCAGCATACATTATAATAAACTGCGCTGATCCTCTGACTTTTCATCTAGCTTTGTCAGATAAATGCCTGCAAAACTACAACTGCTACTCCAGTACTTTGTGTTTGTGCTAATTAGCAGCTGTTAGCATGCTAACATGCTAAAGTAAGATGATGAACATTGTACCTGTTAAACATCAAGTTTAGGACAACTTATTACTGCATTTTAACTGTAGATATCATGTCTATTTGTATTTGATTTGATTTTATTCTACTAAATTTCTCTCTTCTAAATGTTGTTCTAATGTATTTATTGGTCTTATGTAAACACTTTCTGTGTTTGATATTTCATAGCAATCTCTGAAATACTAGGTAGATTTATGCTCAGAAAAGAGTTAAACCATGTTTAATGTCATCATTTCATGCCATTTCCTCAAGAACTACCATCAGGATAAAGCTAAGACTCCAACAATACAAAATTTTGATCAAACATAATTTCCTGCATCTTTTCATCAGCAGATCATTTGTTATGATGTCAAGCAGTCATGGCAGAGTGAGGAGCAGCTAAAGTGAGCTGTTAGATGAAAAGCTGCAGGTGACAGGCTGCACACCTCCAACTCCTCAGCTACATAGCCAACTCATTTTACTATGTCCTGCTGATGTGTAGAAAAGTACTGGCTGTGTCTGCAGCATGAAATCAGATAGAGGTAGGGATTATTATAGATTTGACTTCTTAATCAAAAAAGCTGAGTTTGTTTGGCTGCAATAGAAACACATACACCAGCTGCTCTGATGCTGAATTTCTGACTAAGTAGCTGCTCAAACACTTTCTGCTGTAATATAAAACCACATACTGTTACCAGGCTGAACACAAAAGGATTAGAATTTTAATCTGTTCATGGTTTGAATGTCAGGGAAGGGCATTTCAAAACTACACATCTCTCAGAACAAGTTAGTCAGGGTTGTGTTGGGTTTGAACTAGAGTTGTGCACGCACCCATAACTGAGACCTGAACCCACGCCATACCAATTTATTTTAGGCCCAATCCAACTGAACCTGGTGCTGCTGAATTTGAGACCTGAACTAAAAAGCTACATTTTAATTTTTTCTTCTTCAAAGACAAAGTTATATGCATCTTTGGAAAGGCTTTCTCCCACATAAAAAACAACTACCCTGACAACGGACCAACACAAAATATGGCTTGACAGCCCTCCCAGCCAGAGGTTTAGTTGTAATACACACACTGCCGTCAACTGCCAGCATGTAAAACAACAGCATGTCAAAGTAATCGGTTTCCTGTATTACCAGTTAGTAGATCAACTTTTTCCAGTATGATCCAGATGAACATGACTGGTAAACTCCAAACACCTTTTCAGCTGAACTTGACAACAGTCCAAACAATTTTAATCCAGAACAGAACTTTGTATAGGCACCATCAGGCACACTGACCACTGGGGGTTTTCAGAAGCTTGCCTTTTGCAACTTTTTGCTTTAATTCATCTATTGCTTACACTAGCTCGCCAAGCTAATGTAAGAAAGAAAGACAGAGAGAGAGAAGAACACATGTCTGCAGGCAGCACCTCTAGCAGCAGATGTAACCTGTGAAGGACAGAGCCATACAACTACAGCTCAGTGTGGATCATAAAATGCCCAACAGCAGAACCCCTCGAGATCCCAAAGAAAACCGGTGTAGACTTGGAGAACTCATCAGACCAGAGCTATTGTTTCTGGCTGGTGCTCAATGATGTTTAACACCAACACAGATACTTGTTGTTTTAGGTTCTGTTGTGGCAGAAATTGGAATAAGTAACTATTGCAAATTAAAATAGCCACAACAATGTTAAAAACGTCAAATCATGGCTTTTGAGAAATGTGGACTAAGCTTGTCATCCTATTTAATATTTGTGTACACTTCTTGTGTGAATACATTTTTGTTTTTGACTTTTGGTTTGTTGGTACTATAATATCGCCTATAGTCACCCATCAAGGATTACAATGGAAAGAGGTCAACATACGGAATGGGTATAATTACACTGTAATTTTCTTTAGTATTTCTTTAGTAGTCAGTATCTTTCTCTTTCTTTCTTTCTTTCTTTCTTTCTTTCTTTCTTTCTTTCTTTCTTTCTTTTCTTCTGCTTGCTCTCTCTGTTTGTGTCTACCAGCTCTCAGCAGGGAAGCTCTCCTGTATTAAAGTGTGATAGAACTTCACTGTGAGGATTCTGACTGAGAAGGAAACTACCTGATTTTGTGTGTGTCACTAATGTCCTCGTTGCTGGGAAACTAGATAAGCAACAAACAGACAGAGGCTGCATAAAGAAAACAGATCAGTAATAAATGTATAATCCATAGAAATAGTACACACTGAATACACGGTAATGCGAGCTTTAATGTTGCAGTTGGCAAATAACTTCCTGTGAGCAATATATGGCCAATTAAATGTTTTCCTCTGTTGGTTTCAACAGTATTTACACTCAGTGTCCAGTTATTAGGTCCACCAGTCTAAAGCTATGGTAGTTTAATCCAACAGTCCTATAAACAATCCTCCTCAATGAAGGTTCTGTTGTTCAGTTTGTGTTCAACCTGTTTCACACAGGTGTTAATTCACCTGGAGGATCATTTTGGAGGATGGAGTTTGTAGACTGTTTTGTGTTATACGGTATAACACTGGATGGGCCCCAAACTCTCTGGGGCCACAAAGGCCAAAATTTTTCTGTGGAGCAAGTATTTAATGGCTATTTTATTAACTTTTTAAAATACATCTTTGGTAATATGAAACACAATGTAAATGGTAAATGCCTAGTAGTTTTTGCATTTTATCTAAACTCAAGGTCCTGTCTGATGAGACTGTTCAATCAAAGGTGAGCCCAGTACATCTGTGCAGCAGCTTATTACGACTCATAGTAATGTTGAATTGTTAGGCAACCTCTAGTGGCCATAGTAATTATGACGGGAGCAAAGGAGGAAGTTAGGTCACATAGTATAAACAGCAATAGAGTCCACATTGGGAGGAGTTTGGGATGGATGGATGGGTCAAAAAACAGAGGGGCTCTGTATCAAAATCTACTTTAATAACTTTGCTATTTACTATACTTTCAGGTGATATTATGTTCCATGGTGATGCTGATTAATAACAAATTGTAGTCAAATGATCTCAAACGAATTGGCTAACAGGGAATACATATTACACATATGTATATATTACATACTCCATTTTGGAAAACATACACTGAAAAAGAACTAACATTTTTAACCACCTAAAAAAAAGTTCATGAAACAACTTTGCCCATTTTGCATCCATTGAGTAAACTCACACTCTTTCCCACAAACATGTTGTGCCCTTTGTAGCGTTTTAGTCAGGAATATTAGATAATCAGAAGCCATGACTTCCTGATTCAATGGATACTTCAAAGGAACACGCAGCAATTACTGGGCTTATAATAATCAAAATTTATTTTCTAATGTCTACCGACACAGGATAAATCTAATGACTGGTAATCAAGATACAAAGCAGCGCAAAAAAACAATGTCAATCAATGGCTGTTAAGATGAACAATATGATAAATTTGGCAATGGTGGGAGAGTATATGTTTAGGCTGTGTATTTTATGTCTATATTACAAACAATCTCAAGATGTCTAAGCAAGAAATTTAGGGATTAAAAGATATTATTTCAACAGCAACCCAGGGAAATAAAAGATGGCTTTGCCTACTTCAGTTGATGGCCTGGAGAGTGTCAGCTGGATCCAAAAGCAGTGGGTGGTTGCAGTCGTTAACCTTTATGGCGAACTCTGGGTGAATCCTCTCGGAGACATAGTGTATTAACTAGGTGACAGGTTTTGCCAATGTCTTTTGGTTTTTTAAGTTTTTGGAAGTCTGTTAGACTTCTCTCCTTTGGCACCGCTGTTGATTTCTCAGTAGGCTGTTAGGCAGGCATACACTAGGCTAGTGTACGTCTCTGAAGGGTCGATCGCGGAATAAAAGCAATGATTTTAATTATTGCACTTAACTTTCGCTAGATAACTTTAGAAAGGCGTTGGATGAACAACACAAAATCTTCAAAATCTTCAAAATGAAGCTGTGGTAAAAATTGAAAAGTTATAGAAATAATTTAAGGAACTTCCTTACTCTTCTGATTTAATTTTTTGTTGACATGACTTGTCGTGCGTATTGATTTAACTCACTCAGAGGACACATGATGAAGAAAAAACAAAAGACACAACGACAATCTACATACGAGCACCACATAAAGGAAATGAACTGCAAAATCGCAGAAATGGAAAGAAGCCAATGGTGGCTAAAAGTGCAAATCGCAAAAAGGATGGCACAAAGAAATCCAGTTGTTTTTATTTGTGAGGCCCGGGCATGTATCTTAGAAGCAGTATTCCTCTTCTCCTTTTGTCTCAACTTGAGAAGCCGGTAATTTTCTATGGAACTTTTTTTGTTTAATTTGGAGTTTTTCTCGAAAAAAATCACAGATCTGCCTTCCACCATGATTAAGTACACATTTAACTTAAAATGATTTATAAACCTAACGATGTTATTAATGACAGAAAGGAACAATACAAACGTGGATTTCACATCACTATGTCATTCATAAACTTTCACTATTATACATATAATTACATTGACCAATCAAAAGAATAAATGGTTTCTAACACGTTTAATAGATGAGTGGAGATATCACAACAGTGCTTTGATTAACAATAACAAAGACACGATTGTGAATGTTTAATGCCTGTTACCTTATCTGGAGGATGCTGGCAGTATGGTCACATAGTAGATATTGCCTTAAACTTTATGTTTCACATTTTGGCCAGTCTATAAAATAAAAATCTGGGGATAAAATAAATTATGTAAAATTGTTACCTGGGCTACAGAACAGTTGGACAATTATTTTCATTTATTTACTTCAGATATGTGTTGAAAAGGAGAAATCATCTTTTGAGTTGTTCAGGAATGTGGCCTTTGATTTATGGTAAGTATCTGTTATGAAGGAAGGATCGAAAAGAAGGGGGAGGAATGCAGTGATTGTGTGTGAGTCCAGTGGGTCCATAGTGTGAAGAAGGGTTCACACCTTAATGATATTTTTTTTTTCTCTTCGGATTGTCTTCTTTGAGGGAATTAACAGACAAATATCAATCAAGGATGATCCCTATTGTGGTGGGATTACCTCCATTCCACTCCTTGGAGGTTTTGCTTGTTTAATCCTATTTGCCTTTTGTCCTTTTGATCCATGGGCTGGTCATACATTTCTCTGAAGTCTTAAAAGCTGGTGTGTTTTTTGGAGATAGATCCTTTGTCTCTGTTTCCTGTTAATATGATGGTTAAATTGTGACCAATTGAGGAGGGGATACCTTTTTGGGTCCATTACTCTGCAGGTCTTTATCATGAATTGTAAGAGCTCACTAGGGCCAGCCTATGTCTGCTATACCTACTAAATTATTCAAATCAATGACAAATATGGTTCTATAATTTCTCAGAAAACAATTAATTTTTCAGAATAACAGTCTACCTGCATACAATTAGCACAGCCTGTACCAACCAAGAATCTGTACATTTGGCAAGAAGATGAATGCTATCTTCATACGTACTTATTGCAGCCACACACATAAAAGCACAAAGACTACAAACAGTATGCATGTTGCTTTCACAAAATAGCTTTATTGGAAAAAAATTTTACTACTTGCACAAGCACATTGACACAACTGTAACAGAACTTGAGAACTATTCATCATCACAAATATGCTCTGGCAAAGTAAGAAGTGTTAGAGCATCCAAAAATAAGTTTATTAAAATGATAAGTCTACGTCTAAGTAGAGTATATGCAGGAGAGTTATAAGTCTTTACACTTTTATGACCTACCAACTCTTGCCATTTAAACACTAATGAAATTGTATGCTTAATATCAAGCTGCACAGCCACAAAAAAGAGAAATCTCTAGCTTCTATTACCCTACTGAATCCTATCAGACAAAAAATCATTCCCTTTTTTCCAGGGTGCCAGTTGCGTTATGTATTTGTACTTGTCCCGGGAGCTTGAAATGCTCAGCTATTTGAAAACAATTTAGCCTAGGTCACTCCCTGAGTCCGCCACACCTGACGCCCCACACCCTTGACATTCTTGGGTGAACTTGTCCGCAAGGGCAACACCCAACTCATATACACCTCAGTAGTGGTAAGAGGTTGCGTCAGCGCCCTTGCACTCCTCGACTCTGGTTCGGAAATCAGTCTTATGTTTTCCAGCACCTTTGCAAAGGTTGCTAGAGTGATGCTCTCCCTTGGCAAACCACTACAGATCGAAACCTGCAACATAAGCATCATCAGCTACATGCAGGATAAGTCACCAATAACTAAACACACTTGGGTCGACATCACCCTCCAAGAAATTACTCTTGTGCAACCCATCTACATCTGTATCATTGGATACAGATGCATCAGGACATACTGGACCAACTGGCCCAGCTTATTGACCTCCACTGTGGACACATTTGGGCTCAGGTTGACACTCCAAAGCCACTTGGTCCTGAGGTCAGTCTGCCAGTCCAAGATGGACAAGTTGCCATCATCCAAGAGTCCAGCTGGACACAATTAAAACCAGGTTCCGTAGTCCCTGACCAGTGAACCAGAACACATGCAGACCATTCCCCAGGCGTGTCGGGTAGTACTAAGTAGCCAAGGTCTTATATTTGATATTCGTCCTACAGGTGATAACATCCGAAAAGCTCCTCCCCAGCCGGTCAGGTCTCTTCGAGATCATGGGAAAACTCTCCCTGGTAGCCTACTGACAGCCAAAACAACCGCCAACATAAAAACGAGTCCATGCCAACCAGATCAAACCTTACAACCCGTTCTCACTCCCTGGAGGGGAGGCCGCTTCTACCCCTGAAAAGGGAACAGTCTCCACCCCATGGGGACGAAGACACATGCCAGTAGCACTATAGGGATAGCTGCGTGCCTCAAACTCACCCAATCAGCATGTACTAACTCTTTACAGCATTTATCCTTTCCCTATTGTAATCAAATTCTGGCTTGTTTCAGGATGAAACTCCCTTGGATCCTTGACATTCTCCTCCTCGAACTATTAATGTGGTCGAACTTGGGCCACCGACCAGTATTGTCCTAGAGGGAATACGTGGACCCCTAATCACCCGTTGCAGCTCTAAACCCAGAGAGTCTAGGTACGCCTACATCCCTGGGATGTGTATCACAAACACATGCATGACCATCAATTGACCAAGGGATGGCTGAGTGGAATCCAAACTCATGACACAGTTGAACATGCCAAGCAGACAACTGTTCATGTCCTCGAACAATTTCAGGCTCTACCTGCAGCCAAAGAATAATTGATGTATTTCTCCATGGCCTCTCTATAAGGGTGAGACAGATTGTAAAGCCTAGTAGAAGGCACAGCTGGATAGTTTCTCTGTGATTGCGTGACAAATCAACGTAACTAGAGCATTGCAGTGAGTAACACGGGCATTAGCTGTGAGAGAGAATGCTAATTGTTACAGGGAAATTCTGGACTGAATGGCCCAATATCCATCTTCAAAATTATCTTCAGCTCCTGAATCTATCAAAGCTAGGAGAAGCAAGGTGAGCTGATTACTACAGAGGGTTGCCTGAATCTGTAGCCTAGGTTTAGGTGGAGGAGAAAAGATAAACTGACTCACCAGTAGCCCTACAGCTACTGATGAGCCCTGTCTCTTGGACGAACAGGACAGGAGGCAATGAAAATTCAAGACTATCCACAATATAAGGTATATGGTATATACCTTATATATATGGTGCAGCTTCTCAGATAAAAGTGGGCTCAACCCAATTGCATGGTTCCTTCCTCTGAATGAGTTGGAGGAGATGGGACCTTATTCATGGAACCAGAAGATTGACTGGCGGTCCCTACGACTGTGCAATTGACTTCCGGTCTATTTCTCCACCCAAGGGGTGCCTCTACTCTCTATCCAGCACCGAGACCAAGGCTATGGAAAAATACACCGGTGAATCCTTGGCAGCAGGTATCTGTCCGTCCTCCTCTCTGGGGGGGGGGCCGGGTTCTTCTTTTTCAATAAGAAGGACAAGACACTGCGACCCTCCTTCTGTGGACTGAATTACATCACTGTAAAAAAACAGGTACCCCCTCCCACTCATTTCCATGGCCTTTGAACTGTTATCAGGTGTCACTGTATTCACTGAACTGGACTTGAGAATTTCTTATCACTTGGTCTGCATTCAAAAAAGGGACAAGTGGAAGATTGCATTTAACACACCCACTGGTCATTATACATATCTGATCATGCCTTTTGGTCTCACCAATGTCCCTGCTGTTTTTCAGGACCTAGTCAGTGATGTGCTTTGTGAGTTGCTGAATAAATTTGTCGTTGTTTATTTGGAAGATATTCTAATCTTTTCCAAGGCCAGGCAAGAGCACTCCCAGTATGTCTTGACTGTTATCTAGAGACTGCTGGAGAACCAGCTCTTTTGTTTAAGCGTAAAAGTGTGAGTTTAATGTGTCCAATGTGTCATTTTTGGCGTTTGTGGTCTCTGCAGGCAACATCCAAATGGATCCCTTCAACGTGAAAGCAGTGGTGGATTGGCCTGTCCCAGGCTCCCGCAAACAACTACAGTGTTCCCTGTGTTTTGCTCATTTCTACAGACAGTTAATCTACTGTACTGTAGCAGCCCCCCTGAGCTCTCTCACCATCTTTAATGTTCAGATTTAACGGGCTAAGCAGGCTGACCAGGGTTTTCAGGAGCTTAAGAGTCACTTCAGCTCAACTCCCATCCTCACCATTCCAGACCCCAGTTGTCAGTTTGTGGACACCTCTGAGGGGCTGAGGGAGTTGGTTCTGTGTACAGCATAGTACCTAAGAAGCAGCTTCACCCTGTTTGTTTCTGACTTGAGGTTCTACCTGCTTCCTAAGGCCTGAGAGCTCTTCTGGGTTTATATTCTTCAAGAAGCTCAGAAATGTATCTTGTAATTCAGTTTTCACTTGGCATTTTATTTATTTATTTAACTACTAAATTAAATGCATATTTCTTCCATTTCCACTATTCTATGTTGCTCATCACTAATCCTGATCATTGATATGACTTATTATTATGAAACTGTGGACAACACACACATATATTCAACCCACTCAATCCCAGAACTCCCAACCACTCATCCATTCCCTCGTCTCCCTATGTATGCCGGTAGGTGGTGGCGCTGGCCTTGGGTCTGGAGATGTCTTGGTGTGTGATTGGTGCTGTGTGATGGTCAGGTACTGGCGATCTCCAGAGCCATAAACCAGAATAATTTAGCAAAAAGGGAAGAAAGAAAAAGCTGTTGACCAGGATGAGCAAATCCCGTCCTAAGGGTCTGGGGGCTGCCCATCAAGCTCTCATCTCCAACCATTTAACCCTAATAGAACAACTGAATATAAGATTGTTTAATGGTCTCGGCACCTCAGGGGGTTCCCAACTCCCCTCTCGCACAGCCAGTATGTCCATGCTTGGGGTCCGCTCCCTCGATGACTGGATCACATGCCCTCCCGCTGTACATGGGAGAGTTCTGACACACGCCCACCAAACACATACATATACTTATTAATGAAAATATTACTTACTTAGAATCTATTGACCAATTAAATTACTTATTATTGTTTTGTTTTTTAATTATTTTCTTTTTTCCTTCTCTGCATAAAAGGGATAAAAGTGTATGGATATACAGTATGTATGCGTGTACATACTATATATATATATATATATATATATATATATGTATATATATGTATATGTGTGTGTATATATATATATGTGTGTGTGTGTGTGTGTGTGTGTGTATGTATATATATATGTATGTATGTATGAATGTAAATGTATGTAAGAATATATACCTATATACATGTCTGTAGATGCCTTATATTATCCACTAGCATCATCTAATGCCCTCCCCAACCCTATATTCCCATTCACACACAAGACACACACACTCACACTACGTCATACACGCAGTCCTCTGTGTACTGGTTTTCTTTTTCTTTTATTTTTGTCAGACCTCTATTTTTGCCTCCCACCACTTTTAATTAATATAGTTCTCCCTAATTTGCTTTCTGCCTCTGTATTTTTTGTTGTTTGTTTTACCTTATATATTCTGTTTTGGCTGATTATATGTCTCTGTACTTGTCTACACTTGTTTTGTAATAACTTTAATGCAAATTAAAAAAAATAAAAATAAAAAAAAAGAAACTCCATCCCTCGGCCTTCTTTTCCTGCAATCTCTCCTCGGCCGAAAGAAACTATGACATTGGGATTTGGCAGCTGCCAGCCGTCAAGCTAGCTCCGGAGGAGTGGAGACACTGGCTGGAGGGGGCGGAGCAGCCTTTCATCCTGACAGACCATAAGAACTTAGAGTACATCTTAGAGTACATCTACCCAGCCAAATGTCTCAACTTCTGACTGATTGATGGGCTGGTTCAACTCTGTTCTTCCATACCATCCCGGCTCCAAGAACATCAAGCCCAATGCCCTGTATTGTCCCAGTAACTGTTCCCCTTATTGCCTCTTTGTCCAAGTTCATCTTAGTTCTCAGGTTCTCAAGTGGGGCCGTTCTTCACAACTGCTGTGTCATCCACGTGCGGCCCATACCCTGTCCCTCATCTGTCAGTGATAGGGACAGATGAATGAGTTTGTCTGGGATTTTGTGTGACTACCTGCTCCCAACACAACGTTTCCCATCGAGTTTCCCAATTCAACTTATCCTCCTTGGAGCTCCAGTCAGACTCTCCTCCAGGTTCCACCCCCAGACCAATGGCCAGATGGAGCAGCTTAACCAGGAGCTAGAGACAGCTTTACACTGCCTCTCCCCCATCTCCAACCCTGCATGAGGATCCATCCCACGTTACATGTCTCCCACATCAATTGTCTGTTGTGCTTTCACACCATAACTTTCCAGCCTTCTTACCTGTTTTTGCCTGTTTTGCCTTCCTGTTTTTGACCACCCACCCATTTTTGGATTTTTCCTTTTGCCTGCTCCTTTTGCCTTTTTGACTGGTTTATCTGCATGCCTCCTACCAATCATGCCTACACCCTGACTTCACGCCCTGTTTGGCCTTACTGCTAATGCCTGCTGAGCCGTAATAAAGGAGAACTGTTTTGAACCTTTACTAGTACCTTGAGTCATGCTATTGAATGCTCTTTTACCTGAGCCTTAACAGACAGTTTTATGGTTGAGCTGCTCTCATCAACCAATAGAGACAGCAATTTATAATTAAAAAAAAGTTTGGAAAAAGGCACTGTGCACTACTTGCTCAGCAGCAAACAGCAGACAGACACAGTTAGAGACTAGCTGGTGAACATAGTGAAGAATCTAGCAGCTAAAGACCAGTATATTTGCCTCAGAGCTAGTTCAAAGGTTTTATATTTGTTATGCATTATTGTCACTGCAGTATTAACATGTATACAATATACTGTTGTTGTACCTGGTTTAGGAGCTAATTGTAACTACATTTAATGTACTACTGTTTAATTTAAAACTATGTATCTTGTAAGTTTATTATTTGGTTTGGATGTAAACTATTAATCTGCAAAGTAACCAGTAATTAATGTAGATATTTAATATAAGTTGTGGGCTAAAAAGTGCAATATGCAAAAACTATAAATACTTAAAATACCTCTTAGCAGTAGTGCTGGCAAAAAATCAAATTAATCTTTTCTACTGTTCCTTTGCAAGTTTGATTCATATCAGGTCTGCATTAGTACATACTGCCTCCAGGAAATAGCCATATGCTGCCCTCTAAATTCAACACTGACAAAAGCTTTTTGACAAAAGCTTTTCATCAGTGTTGGACCTTTCTGTCAGCCAACTAGCTGCCAGTCAAAACCCATATACTCATCCTGGCTCAACTTGAATCAGCTGATGCTGGTAGCAGCATTTGTAAGTACTCGCTACCCTCAACACTTCTTGTACATGCCAAACTGTAACGTCTAACTGGGAGCTTCAGGACTCAGCAGATTCATTCATGTGCCAGAGTCAGACAGTACACTCAGTGCCTGTTGGTCTGTGGATATTACTCCTGATTCCTGATGTATACTTTGGAGACTCTTGCTGCTGCTGTTTCGTTAAGTTACATGACTTTTAATGCCTTTATAGTTAATAGTTGTTTTCCATTTTCATTTAAATGCTTCTATTGACTCCTACTACTGTCATGATGCAACATACATATGAGTTGGTAGAATTTTATTTACTTTACACATATAGCATCAACACAATTACAACATTATTATCACAATAAGTTAAGTAGAAACACTTTTTAATTTAATAATTTATGAGCATTATGTCACTTACAGTTTAAAAATGTGGGAGGATATTGAAACATTGTTTTGCTTGCACTCCATATCTATACCTGTATATCATGTTAGTATTTCCTGCACTCTGTGGCCTGAAAGGTGAGCAACACTCAATATTGGAAATACTGGATAGATTTAGAGGCAACATACCACTCAAACCTCCAAGTGCTACTTTGAAGGCATTTGTTTGATAATGAAATGGAAACCATAAAAACACTGGATTTTGCCGAAATGTGAGGTTGACATATAGTATAATGCATTTTATAAAACTGGGTGTTATACATCAGTAAAAGCCTGTGTTCATTCGATTGTGCTTGGAAACTCAGTGATGATGTTCCCCATGTTAGATCTAGCTGTTTTTATTAATCATGTGAATATAAAGAGCATACAAAAGATATATGCTGTTTGCACACAGAGTTTATTGTATGTACGTGGAAAGGCATTGGCTTATGAAAACAGGCCATTATGTAGGCGATGTCTTAAGGAGGACAGTTGAAGGACATCATGCCGTAAACATAAAAGCGATATCTGATTACTCGTGTAAGAACTCTTTCTGTTATGCAAAGAGATAGATACGGAAAGAACATCATATACAACAATATTTTGCACTACACCGGTAATGGGTCATGTCAGATGGATAAGACAAAAACAAAACATTCAGAACGAGCTACACGTGAGGGAGTGCAGGGTTTCTTCCAGTTTACGGCATTGTCTCTCGTGACTGGTGGAAGCCTGTGGAAGAAAGGAGGGACCAACTTATCCGCCAGCCAAGGGAGCACTAAGCCTAAGCCATAGCGCCTCCCCAACGTTCTTGACCTATCAGATAGATGCACATTCCCATTGAAAAACCTGTGTAGCGCTAAGTCAGACACCTTTTTTCTAGGAAGTTGACTACAGCTAACTGCTTGCAGACTGTGGTTTTTTGAATAGAAAAGGTCCATGTACATGTAAATTTGATTCTCTGGTTTGTAATAAGTTGTTAAACTGAGAAATAACTCATCTCCTGGACTCTCTTCCCAAATCAACGAACACGCCGACACCCACCATCACGGGATCATCTGTTTTAGTTGTGTTTTTCAGATCTCCAGCATTTTCAGAGATGTGAATTTAACTTAAAAAGAATTATCATTTGCTCTTGATATTTGAGCTGCTGTATTCATTTTTTTAACTCTGCACGTCCTGGTCTATCATGAGTTTACTGTGAGAAAAAACTCTCGACAGACTGTCCCAAAGGGTCAGTGTGTCCTGATGGGGATTATTTTTTTAAAGGGGATGAAAGTAAAGTTTTGTAGGCGGTGCTATCAAGCTATTTTGCAACACATCAATCCTGAGACCCATATCAGATATAAATTTCCATTATTTCTGATGCGTGTGACTGGTTTCGAGGTTTCAATCATCCATACACGATCAACGACATCCTCCTGCTTCATGGCGAAACATTGAGCGTCACAATTTAGCATGATGAAGGTCTCAAGATTAGAATGACCCCATATGATCATGGTCTGCGGGCGGCGGACATGACATATTGCACATTTTTTAATAATTCCTGTGTCTAGAATGTGGTGCTACAAAATATGGACCAAAAATGCATTATGTATGCATTACTTTATCAGAGTGTAGAAAAATCATGAAACTTTTGTGTTAATAAAATATTGATTGTCACACAAGGCATACTTCCTGTTGGCTTTAGGTGGCGCTGATTCACTATTGGCCTGTAGATGTCTTCAGACTAGGACTCTTATCAGACTTTTAAAATTTGGGAAAGATCTGATGCTAGGGATTCAAGTTACAACAGTATCTGTTTTCACATCGAAATTTGAAATCAAAACTCACAATCTTCACAATAAACCATCATCAAGGTCTTAAGGACTTTTTGACCACGTTTGAGGTGGATGTGGTCAACAGGCTAGGAGGAGTACATCAAAGTATAAAACATGTAATTTCTTTTTACCAGTACATGGCGCTATGACTATATTTGAATATTGGTATGTAGATTTCTTCAGGCCGGGAGATTTGAAAACATATATTTGAGTCACAACAACTTATTGCTTTATGGTGAAACATTGAAATTCGCCATGCCACCATGGTCAGCCGTTCAATGAAAACTCCAAGGTTTGAAATGTAGCATTGCAAAGGTCTTTGGACTTCACTGATCAAATTTCTCTAGGATGTGGCTGACTTCCTGTTGGGTTAAGAGTATGGCTCCAAGAGGCTTTTTTTAAGCCTTGGGATATTATATGTGGCTACCAAATTTCATACATGTAGGTGTAACGTGAGAGCTACTTCGTTCAAATGTTGTAGGGGGACATTCGAACCATTTGCCACACCCCATCTCTACACGCATATCAGATCTCAACTTCTGCTACTTCTGAAATGTGTACCTGGTGTTGTGAGTTTTCGAGCATCCATACCCCATCAACAAAAACTTCCTTTTTCATGGTGAAACATCAATATTTGTGTGCCGCCAGGACAACGCCGGTCAATGAACACTCACAAATTTTGTCAAGGTTTTGAGGATTTTTTTGCCACAGGCGGATGTGATCAATAGACTCAGAGGAGTACATCACAGTTAAACACATGTCATTTCATGATGTCAGTAGGTGGCACTATGACTATGTCTGAATATTGGCATTTAGATGTCTTTAGATGGCCAGGATGCTTTTCATACATGTTAAGTCTGGGGCAGATTGGATTTATATTTGAGTTACAATAACTTCCTGTTTCATTGCGAAACATCCAAATTGGCCATGCCAACATGGAAACACTTTCAACAAGAACTCAAAAGCTTCATAATTTAGCATCGCAAAGGGTTTAGATTACACTGACCAAATTTTTCACCAAAAAAGTCATTCTGATTATTCTCTGGGAGGAGTTTGTTAAAGTACAATGCCTGTAAATGAAAAAAAAACTGTTCCAAAATTGCACAGTAAATTCAAAATGTCTGACTTCCTGTTGGGTTTAGGGGAACGATTCCAAGAGGCTTTCTTGTAAATCTTGGGATGTTAAATGTGGTTACTGGAATTCATACATGTAGGTGAAACATACTGCGAGAGATACTTCATTTAATTTTTGTAGGGGGCACTATCGAGTCATTTTGCTACACCCTTATACTAGACCCATAAGACGTAAATTTTCACCACATTAGACCCATGTGCAAAGTTTCTTGAGTTTTTGAGTACTTTTAGCCCATTAAAGATGCAATTCATTTGTCCTAAGAATAATAGTAATAGTTATAAACATAGCAGTCCGTCCTTGGGCCCTACAGGGTTAAATCTTCCTGTGTCCACCAGTTGCATATTTGTATCACGCATTGAGTTAGGCTCGTGCAAAGATAGATCCTAAAAAGGGCTTGCGACCCTGTGTTTTGACCTTAGAGTTGACAAGCTTCACAATACAGAATCATCAACTTTTCTGATTTAATGCGAAATGGTTAAGGTCAAATCTATTAGGAGGAGTACATCTCATTTCACATTGCCAGTAGGTGGCGCTATGAATATTGGTATGTAGATGTCTTCAGGATGAGACTCTTATCAAACATTTAAAATCACCACACCACTACGAGAATGTAATAGATGAAAAATCACAGTCTTCACAATAAAGCCTCATCAAGATCTTAAGGCTTTTCTGCTCACATTTGAGGTGGGTCTGGACAACCCACTAGGAGCAGTACATCAAAGTATAGACGTCATTTCCTGTTGCCAGTTGGTGATGCTGTGAGTATAACTGAATATTCTCATGTAGATGTTTTCAGGCTGGGACTCTTATCAAATATGTGAAGTTTGGGGCAGATTGCACAATATATATTTGAGTTACAACTTTTTCTTTCATTGCGAGACTTCGAACTTCACCATGCTGCCAAGGACACACCATTCAACAAAAGCCCAAAAGCTTCGCAATTTAGCATAGATTGCACTGACCAAATTTGAAGTCGATCTGATCAATTCTCTGGTGCGTTTTTGTAACTACTAGGACTGCACAAACGAGTAAGATGTTATTTCCTGCGTGGAGTGCATGGAGTGTGCGGCAGCAGACATGATGATTTTCACTTTTTGTATTAATTCCTGTTCAGAATGTGGCGGTAGAGAACATGAACTAAAAATTCATTATGTTGTTGTATATTAAGTGTAGACAAGATCAGGAAACTTTCATGTCAACAAAATGATGATTGTCATGCAAGACTTACTTCCTGTTGCTTCAAATTCGCACTATTACTGTGATTCTATCCTGGCTGGTAGATGTCTTCAGGTCATGACTCTGATCAAACGTGGAATTTGGGAAAGATCTGATGATTTGGATTCGAGGTACAGCAGTTTCTGTTTCCATGTCGAAACATTGAAATTCGCCAAACTTCCGTGGAAATGCCATCTAATGAAAACTCACAATCTCTGGAGCTGGTAGAACCGCCGGGAGGAGCACATCAAAGTATAAAACATGTAATTTCTGGTTGCCAGTAGGCGGCATTTTAACTGAAACTTAAAATTGGCATGTAGATGTCTTCAGGCCGAGACTCTTACCAAACGTGAAGTTTGGCGCAGATTGGACAATGTATGTTTGAGTTACAACAACTTCCTATTTCATGGCAAAACATTGGAATTTGCAATGCTGCCACAGATGCCGTACATTGAAAACCAAAAAGCTTTGCAATTTAATATTGCAAAGGTCTTAATATTGCATTTACCAAATTTGAAATTGATCTGAAGAATTCAGTAGGAAGAGTTTGTTAAAGTACAAAGCCTGTAAATGTGCCAAAATTGCACAGTAAATTCAAAATGGCTGACTTCCTGTTGGGTTTAGCTTATTGCTCAAGGAGGCTTTTTTGTAAGTCTGGGGATGTTACATAAGCCTCCCGAATTTTGTACATGTAGGTGAAATGTACCGTGAGAGTCACTTCATTTAAATTTTTTGGGGAGTGCTATTTTTCATTTTCCATGTGCAGCACACCCATAAAATAAATATTTTTCTGACCGTGACAAGTTTTTTTTTTTTTTTTTGAATTTTCATTAATTTCAATGAATTTTTTGTAAGTCTGGGGATGTTACATAAGCCTCCTCTTTTTTTTGTTACATGTAGGTGAAAAATGAAGAGAGTCACATCATTTAAATTTTTTGGGGAGTGCTATTGAGTTTTTTTTTGCCATGCAGCAGCAGCACAAAATAAATTTATTTTTCCCATCGTGATTTTTTTTTTTTTGAATTTTCAAGCACTTAATTCAATTTATTGAATTATAATAATAATAGTTAAAAATGAAAACAGGATGGATTGGGCCCTTGCACCATCATGCACGTCTGGGGTGCTGGCAGGATGCCGGTTGACACTGCTATGCAGTTTTGTGACCATCGGAGACTATGCAAACTACTAAGATTAAATTTCCTGCGTGGAGTGCGCAGCAGCAGAGATGACGAATTGCATATTTTGTATTCATTCCTGTGTCCAGAATGTGGTGCTACAAAATATGCACCAAATATGCATTATGTTGTTGTGTATCAAATGAAGACAAGATCTTGAAACTTTTATGTAAATAAAATGATGGTTGTCACACAAGGCTTACTGCCTGAGTTTCATGAGATTTTGAGCACCTTAAGCCCTTCAAAAATTTGATTCATTTGCATGGAGAATAACAATAATATAAACAACGACAACAACAATAATAATAAATATAATGATTCCAAAAGGCCCCTCACACCAGTCGGTTCTTGGGCCCAATGTTTAAATGAATTAAATTAATGCAACCTCGAGCCAGATAAGCAGAAGAAAATTAATGGGTGGATTAACCAATGAAAAATAATTAATTCATTTAAATTAACTTAAGTTTTTGCTAAAATATTCACTTGCCCATTATGAGCCAATGATCTTCAAGCTGCTGTAGCAGCAGCAGAGACAGTGTTTGACTGAAAGTTCACAAAAAGGATTGAACAGCCTCCTGCAGCACACTCCACTGTCACAGCCGCCCCATTGTTAGTTTAGAGGCGGTTAATTTGCCCTGACAGCTGCCATCACATACAGACACATTTTACAGCTAACATTACTGCCTGCAGCAGCCAAAAGACAAGATTTAACACTTTTAACAAAATGTTGGCCCCCTAATGAACATTGCTGAATACCCATGGTAGAACCTAATTGCTGACACCTGCTGTACAGCAGTCTGGCACACGACACCTACTGGTCATACATGTTGCATAATATCTGTTATATTTAGAATACAATAAGATTGAATTAATTTAATGAGCTCCCCTCAGTGCAGTGAAGAGAATCTAGGGGACAGTGTGGTTGACCTTGTTACAGGCAGGAAAATGGAGATGTCATTTTTCTTTGCGGCCCTGTAGCCCTGCAGTAAGATACAAATTACTTTCTCCCAGTAAATCTGCAGGCATATACAGCAAACCATTAAAAACGCATAATCCATAAATCACAGTGGCAATAAGTTTCCTACCCCCTTTGCAACCATTTCGCTGATGACTCTGCTTTCTTCCCTTGGGCACTCTGCACATAGTTTCCATCCCTGCTGTGGTTCCCCCTCCGACTGCTAACTTAATTCTACATCCAGAGGCTCTTCACGACTCAGATGACACAAAGTGCCTTTGAAGGTGCCTTTAGCTCTCTAGGGAGAAATGTATTATGAGGCAAATCTATAAAGACTGAAAGGATGGAAGAGGGAAAGTCTGCCTGTGTTTCATATCAGCAAATTAAACTGTGTCTATGGTTTGTGAGTAATGATATGAAGATGACTGAAATTACAGAGCAGATAATGTTTACACTCAGTTCATCATAAGGTAAGGTCTAGCAATGTCACAAACTGTAAACCTTCACTCCTGTCATACACATACGGACAGGTGACAAATTACAGAAATGCCTTCATAACCAGTGAAGAAACATAACAGATGTGGATGCTTTGATGAGAATGAAAATGATGTGAATTGGATGTTATGACCTTCACAGTCACTACCTGTCTACCTGAATGGCATCTGTGAATTGCCATCTTCAGGTCTCTCTACAGATAACCATGGGGTTTAAATCTGGGTTTTGACTGGGCCACTCAAATCCCCACTCAAGTGGCTTCAGGACAGTCAAAGACTGGTTCTGAAGCCACTTCAGCATTGTCCTGGCTGTATTCTTCCAGTAATCGTCATGCTGAAAGGTGAACCGTTGCCCCAGTCTGAGGTCACATGCACTCTGGAGCAGGTTTTCCTGAAAGACCTCTCTGTATTTGGCTGCATTCATCCTTCCCTCAGTTCTGACCAGTCTCCATGTCCCTGCTGTTGAAAAGTCCCTCCATTGCATGATGCTGCCACCAACATTCCATTTCAAAATTATTGAGGCCACTGTGCTCCTGGGAATACTCAGAGTTTAGAAATGGTTTTATACTCTTGCCCTGATCTATGCCTTACCAGTTTCATCAGGGGGGTTTACAGAGAGTTCCTTGGACATCATGGCTTGGTTTTTATCATGACATGCAGTGTTGGACCTACATAGGTGTGTGGCTCTATAAACTATGTCCAATCAATTCAATCTGCCACCAGTGGATTCCAATCAAGTTGTAGACACATCTCAAGGATACAGTGCATTCAGAAAATATTCAGACCTCTTCACCTTTTTAACCTATTGTTATTTTGCAGCCTTATGCTACAATTGTTTAAATTGGTTTTCCCTCATCAATACCCCATAATGACAAATTGGAAAAGGAATTTTAAAAATGTGTTTGAAAGAACTGCCTGCATAGCTCCGGATTGTATTGGCACAGACCTGGGGAAGGCTACCAAAAAATGTCTGCTGGATTGAAGGTTCCAAAGAGCACAGTGGCTTCCACAATTCATTAATGGAAGAAGTTTGGAACAAGCAGGAATAGATCACATCGCCTGGCAAAACTGAGCAATTGCAGGAGAAGAGGAGAAAGGTTCCCTTTCCAACAGGACAACAAACCTAAACACACAGCCAAGACAATGCAGGAGTGGCTTGGCCACAACTCCATGAATGTCCTTGAGTGGCCCAGCCTCAGCCCCAACTTGAACCCAATCAAACATCTCTGAAGAGACCTAAAAATGGATATCCACAGACGGTCCCAATCCAACCTCACATCTTGATAAGATCTAGAGAGAAGAATGGTATTGAGTGTGTGAGTGTGCTCACCAAGTACTGAGTAAAGAGTTGAATACTTATGTCAATGTGATATTTCAGTTTTTCCTGTTTAATATATTTGCAAAGATTTCTAAAATTCTGTTTTCACTTTGTCATTATGGGGTATTGAGTGTACATTGTTGAGGGAAAAATTAATTTAAATGATTTTAGTGTAAGGCTGCAACATAACAAAATATGAAAAAAAGTGACTGGGTCTGAATACTTTGACTGCACTGTAACTAAAGCAAAGATGATGCACATGACCAGACTGGGTCTGACGGTGTGTCTACACAGAAAACAAGAAACGGATTTTCAGCCACATATTTGAGTCATGCATCTCATGTGCGCCTGACAAAACAGATACACTCCTATTTTAATTAATCCGGCTGTCTATACAAGGTGCATAACGGGTCGCCTTTTGGAAAAAACAGGAGCGAGTCAAACCCTTGATATGTTGGGCTACATTCAGAGCCTGGGCCTAGGTGACACCTGGATCTCAGAGGGAGGATTTAATAGAAGAGAGAGAGAACTGAGACCTTCCATTTACCTTAGGGACAAGACTGCAGGATCCCTATACACACCACACATTCCAGGGAGTCTCTTTTCAGGACTCTGTTTTACAAGATCCTGAAACCATCTTGAGGCAAGGAGGTGTTACCAAAGGGCAGCACTGCAAGGTAGTGGGACAGAATTTATTTAATTTTTTGATTTTGTATTCCTTACATTTAAGGTTCCCCCATATTTCTATATAATTTATCCAAATTAATACATATACTATAAATTCCCATTATTACATACAGATAAGGTGGTGTGACTAATGTCTTTAAAGAAGCATACAGTCTACCTTACAATATAACATATAAAGCTAAAACATCTGTATCTGGTATGAGGTTTTGGTCGTCTGGAAGGAAATAGTAAAAGAATTGTCCAATAAGAGATACTGAGCTGAAAGTTACAGTCAGTCCCAAATTCAGACTACACACTAATACTACACAGTATGTGCAATCATAGTCACAGTCTACTATTTTAGCAGTGATTACACTGAATCACAAACATCAGGCAGACAAACGGGACTGTGGAGTATCACTGAAAATTAAACTTTTTTAAGATTTAATATTTTTACCATTTTTTATTTTTTATTTACTATTTGATTTTTTTTTTTCAGCTGTGAGCAGCTTTTCCATCTCCTCTGCGCATTGTATTGTGGGAGAAGAGTGTCCATCAACAGCACACTCAAAAACCGACCATATTTAGTCTGAATAATGTTTGTTTTTTCCACTTTTCCAATGTGAATGCTCTAAAGACTCAAAGCCTGCTTAGAATTAGTGTGTAGTCTGAATTTGGGCCACCCTAAATGTCAAACGTCAGTGGCTCTTTCTTTGAAATGAAGCTTTGGAGAAACTTCAATACGTCTCACTTCTCCCTCTGCTGGAAATTCCTGCATTCTCCTGCTTTTACCACTCCATCACTTCCTTTTTCCCATGTTGTCAAAATCCCTTTCAGTCATTTCTGACATCATCATTTCTGGCTAATAATCTTTCTACCCAAATTCCTCAATTCAATCAGACCTCTGAGGCAATTCTTTAAAGATTACTGTCTTTTTGTCATTCTCTCTTTCCGACCTATGATTGCACAAATGCGTGCTGTGATGAGGTCGTTCATTTTGTGTATGCCACTGGCATGGCACTGTCTGATTGCCTTGGGGGTTTCCTGCCTGGACTTTGGCAGCAGGGTAAGAAAGCGACCTGCTCTGTTCATAGAAGAGCAGTCAGAGTACGACTCCTAGAGCTGAACAGGACAGTAACCACCAGCATTCCTCTTTCCCCTCGGAGACTCTGAGCCCTGTACACAACCAGGACTTCTCAAGATCACATAGGATCTTGAAAGCACATTTTCTGTTCAGTCATGTCCGACTCTGGTAGTGACTTTATGAATGAAGGAGAGGTAATGTTGTCTATAACACATCACCAGTGGGCTCCAAGACATGCAGCTCCTGCATTGCCTCTAGACCCCCCTCGCTCACAAGCCATGGAGAATGCCAATACCGCCTCTGGTATCATGCCGATTCCCCCTGCTCAACCTGCTCCTCAGCCTACTTTTCTCCCGTCTGTGTCACAAAACTCTGATCTCTGCCACCAGTGAGCCCATGTTAGCAAGACTGTACACCCCCCAGACAGCCAACATCTCTGCTGTTACACTCTAAGATTCTACAAGATAAAGATATGAATAAAATCAGTCTTGCTGCCATCTCCAGAGTACGATAAAAAAAGTTGTAACTAGCAAAAACCCTCGTCCATTCTAAAATCTTCTGATCCTTGTCAGTCCAGAGACTTGCTTATAGGGGAATTTCTGGTTGCATTGGGTACTTTACTGGGATGTTCTGTGCTCTGTTTACCCCAAATGGAGACAAGGGCTCGATGGCTATTTGGCCCTAATTGGTGACCTAAATCTGAAGTATAGCAAAAATATCAGTATCACAAAGCTCTGTCCAAAGTTAGTCCGCTCCACTTACCAATTCAATACTCGCATCACTTGGTCAGTTTATGATATCAAACTGTTATTTGGTGGTCAGCAAGCAGATTCTTGCACCACTTGTGGAAGATATGGTCATCCAGCATCCCTGTGCCCAAGGCTGGCTTTTCAATTCACGGCCCTGACACTGTTCAATTCAATTTCAATTCAATTTTATTTATATAGCGCCTTATCATAAGAGGTTATCCCGTGACACTTTTCATATAGAGCTGATCTAGACCATACACTTTATAGTTATATTTACAGAGACCCAACATTCCCACATGAGCTAGCACTTGGTGACAGGAGCAAGGAGAAACTCCCTTTTAACTGGTAGAAACCTTGAACAGAACCCGGCTCATGGTGGGTGGTCGTCTGTCCCGACCGGCTGGGTAGAGAGAGAAGGGGGGGGCATAGCACAGTACAGGTACCGCATAAAGATGTATAACAATAATAAGACTAGTAATAAAACTAATAATTATAATAACACGGTGAAAAATAATACTTATCAAAATAAATATAATAATAGTAATGATAATCATAATAATTAAAGCAGTGAGTGTTGAGCAGGATCATAGGGGCAGTAGATGGTTTGCTGTCACAGTTCCAGGCTCTGCAGCACCAGGGGAAGAAATACCTGCAGAAAGTGACAGGAGGAGAGACGAGAGAGATGAGAAAGCACAAAACTGCGGGACAGAGAAGAAGTCAAGTTAGTAACGAGCAGTGAAGCGTACAGATGGAGAGGAAGAGGAGGAGAGAGGAGCTTGACACATCATGGTAAGTCCCCCGGCAGTCTAGGCCTATAGCAGTATAACTAGGGCATGGTTCAAGACAAGCCTGAGCCAGCCCTAACTGTAAGTTTTATCAAAAAGGAAGGTTATAATCCTACTCTTAAATGTGGACAGGGGGTCTGCCTCCCGGACACAAACTGGAAGATGGTTCCATAGTAGGGGAGCCTGATAACTGAAGGCTCTGCCTCCTATTCTACCTTTGGAGACTCTAGGAACCACAAGCAAGCCTGCATTCTGGGAGTGCAGTGTTCTATTGGGGTAATAGGGTACTATGAGCTCTTTGATATATGATGGTGCCTGGCCATTAAGGGCTTTGTAGGTGAGGATGAGGACTTTAAATTCTATTCTGAATTTTACAGGGAGCCAATGCAGAGAAGCTAAAACAGAAAAGAAGAAGAGAAATATGATCTATTTTCCTAGTTCCTGTCAGTACTCACACTGCAGCATTCTGCATCAGTATTCTGGAGAGTATCTAAAGATTTGTTGGGACAGCCTAATAATAAGGAGTTGCAATATTCCAGCCTGGAAGAAACAAAAGCATTGACTAGTTTTTCTGCATCTTTTTGAGACAGGATGTGCCTGATTTTGCAATGTTACATAGGTGAAAAAGGGCAGTCCTTGAAGTTTGTTTTATGTGGGGGTTAAAGAACATGAGTTGAGTTTAACAGCAGAAAGTTGTTGGTCATCCAGGTCTTTATGTCCTTAAGGCATGCTTGAAATTTAGCTTTGATTGGTTTCATTGACAAATACAATTGGGTATCATCTGCAAGACAATGGAAGTTTATGGAGTGTTTCGTAATGATATTGCCTAAAGGAAGCATATATAAGGTGAATATAATTGATCCAAGAACAAAACCTTCTGGAACTCGGTGACTAACTTTGAGTATATGGAGGATTTATTGTTAAGATGCCCAAACTGAAATGGACTTGATAAATACGACTTATACCAGCTTAGAGTGGTTCCTTTAAAGCCAATTAAATGTTCCAGTCTCTGTAATAGGATATGATGGTCAATGGTATCAAATGCAGCACTAAGATCTAACAAGATAAGTACAGAGACAAGTCCTTTTTCCAATGCAATTAAAAGTTCATTTGTAACTTTCACCAGTGATGTCTCTGTGCTATGATGCACTGTAAATCCTGACTGAAAATCCCCAAATAAACTATTATCATGTAAAAAGTCACATAACTGGTTGGCGACAGCTATCTCAGTATCTTAGAGTGAAAAGCACTAACTGGCTGGCAGATGGGGTTGGCCTGGGGAGTGTGTGGTGGTTGTCTCCTCCACTAAATCCTACTGTTTAAAAATGCCTTAAAAATGCCTTCCAGTACTCCAGTGAGAGAAAACCTGACAGCAGAATCTCAGATCTCTTTTTGGCCTCCAAACTAGTGATTTCTTTCTAGCCATCTTTCTGATGATCTTGACATGCTGCTAGGCCCAGAGCTGACGATTTGGTGGGTATCGTATATGGTGTAAATAAATCTGGATTTGTGTTAACAGATTAGCTCACTTTGTTGTAAATAGCACTGTACAAACTGTAGTGGTGAAATTACATTTTGTTTTGAATTGTTTTCTCCTGTTTTTGCTTTATCCTAGGGAGCCAGGTTTAGTAAATGTCTTCTGTTTCACCGAGGGTTAGTCAGCACTTTTCTGAGGAGATAGCTTTCTCTTTTTTTATTGTTCTGGCCTTAGTTCACCCTGAAAATATTGCTACTATTTATTTCACCCTTTTGTCGTCCCTCATCCTTTGCCGTCCTCAGAGGGGAAGCTGACCTGGTACCAAAAACATCTTAAATCACCATCCATCCACTCCAGCAATGTACTGGCTCTAGCAAATGGATTGTCCAATCATCCAGATCCCATGGACCATCTCATAACTGGACTATCACAAAGTTTTTGAGTTGGAGTCATCACAGATTTACAACATCCTTATGCTTGTAAAGAATTAAGTGAGCAATTAAAGAGCCTGAAATTTTTTCTCAGCTTTTGGATAAAGAGATGCATTTTGCAAATCTGCGTTTTCGCTTCTTCTCTTTTTCAAATGTTGTGCACCAGTCTAATTGTCATTGCTACTCGCAAACACTCTGGTAGAAAAAGGAAAATTTTCAATTTATGTGTTCCTCATTCAGGTCCAGTTCAAAGGATCAACATCTTGATTCCCTGCAATCCATTTTCTCCCCACTATGCTACTGTTGACAATTCGATTAGGGTAATAAAGCATCAGGTCAAGGTGGTAGGCTCTCCAAAGCTGAGGCCTTAAAACTGAAACCTTAAAATTGCGCCAATTCACCCATCCCAATGGCACCTTTTAGTTGCAGAAACAAACCAGTCATTTTTATGTCATTTTTCTATGATGATATTGTCCATTCCTCTGATCTGCTGCGGTTCTACATGGATGCAACACCATCCATGCGTTCTGGGTGGTAACGCTAAGGGTTGGTTTGCAGATGTCTGGCCATCCCAGTTTTCTGTACTGTAGCTGTCCTCTGCTCTGTTTGATATTTACCCCATTGTTACGGCATGCCATGTCTAAAGATATCTGCTCTGTAGTTCTGACCAGTCATAAAACCTCCAGGATGAAGCTTTGATCACCAGCCACATATAATTCATATTATTTGTTGATGAATGGACTTATTCAGGGAGTATACTGTGTGTGTGTGTGTGTGTGTGTGTGTGTGTGTGTGTGTGTGTGTGTGTGTGTGTGTGTGTGTGTGTGTGTGTGTGTGTGTGTGTGTGTGTGTGTGTGTGTGTGAGTTCCAGGTATTACTCATGTTGTGAGAACCTACATCGGTTAACACAGTCACATTATGGGGACTTTTTTTCCTTATGGGGGCAAAAAGCAAGTGAGCAGCTGAATGTTCCTCTCTCACATTACATGAATACCAAAATCTAAAAAACATCTAGGTGGGCCTGAGAAGCTCAGTGAAAATAAGTTAAAACCCCCAGAAATGGAATCATCTAAATGTCTCAGAATAACTGATTAATATATTAAGGAGTGTCACTGCAGAGGACAGACAAAGCAAATTCATCACCACAGGTCCTAGTGAGACCAGTGAAAGTCCAATCAGGCTTCTGCAGCTGAAGTGGTTCGTCGGCGCCTTCATGTAAATGACCCTTCTTCTTCGTCCTGGGATGTTTGTATTCTTCTGGTTTCATGCCAGTTGCATGATAGAAACATCATAAACCTCCCCATTCATTGTGAATTATACAGACAATGACCTGCTCTATTCACACATGGGCTCAATCGGACATTGCATGGACATTGTTATAGGGAGCTGGCAAGGTAAAGTCCGGTCCAACTGATTCGGACATTTGTGTTCTCTGATACAAGTTCAGGGCATGTGTGCAAGCATTGATACAGTGGCTTCAGAAAGTATTCAGAGCCCTTTGCTTTGTGCACATTTATTGTGTTGTAGATGTAATTTTAAATTGCCATTTTTGCCCATCCATCTACACTCAAAAACCCCTGATGACAAAGTGAAAACATATTATTAGAATTTTTTGCAAATTAATTAAAAATCAAAAACTGAAATCTCTCATTTACAAAAGCATTCAGACCCTTTGTTGTGACCCTCCAAATTGTGGTTTGGTGCATCCTCTTTTTTATCCTTAAGATGTGTCTAGAGCTGGATTGGAGACCTGTAGCTGTGATGTCGCACATATCTGTGTATATAAGGTCCCACAATTCACACTGCATGTAAGGATAAAACTCAAGCCACGAAGTCCAAAGAAAACTCTGTAGGCCTCTGTGATATGATTGTGGCAAGCTATAGATCAGAGTCATCCCAGAAGCACAGTGACCTCAATAATTGTGAAATAATAGAAGTTTCAAACCACCAGCACCCTTCCTACAGTTGGCCATCCAGCCAAACTGAAGAAGAATGATCTTATATTGAGGTACAATGAAACTTTACGTGGTATCTCTCCTATGTAGGTTAAATAAAGCGAATAAAAAGCAGTACCAGATAGCAACAGTTATACCAGCATAATGTTTTAAGAAGTGACACTGCAAATCAAACTTTAAAACAAAAGGCACTAGTTAAATTAAATGTACATATGTGCTCACAGTTCTTGTAATCTGTTCTAGGCCACAGCCCTGTGAAAGAAGCTGTTCCTCAGTCTTCTGAATTTTATTTTCCTGAACCGTTTGCCGGATGGCAGTGGTTCAAACTGGGAATGGTCGGGGTATGTGGTGTACTTGATGATGTTGTTTAGCTTTCTTCCTCAGTCTATTAGCATAGATAGCGTCCAAGTTTTGGAGTTCCATTCCAACAATGTGCTGGGCTGCCTTCACCACACAATACAGGTCCTTTTGCTTGGCAGCTGTGTAGCTGGCATGACACATGGTTACGCAGTTAGTCATGCTTTAATTTGTGATCCTGTAGAAATTTAGCAGCAGTTTCTTTGGAGTTTCTTTTAGTAGTGAGTATGTGAATGTGTCCTGGGCCACATTGAAGGACCGCCTACTCAACTGATGTCATCTGTGTTAGCAGATGTAGGTACTCATTCACAAAATACAAGTCAGACAAATCTGTCTGAAACACCTGAAAATTTCGAAAAGCCCATTGAGATACAACTAGGTACATAAGTATTTGGACAGTTACACAATTTTCATAATTTTGCGTCTATACACCACCACAATGGATTTGAAAATTAAGCCATCAAGATGTGATTGAAGTGTAGACTTTCAGCTTTGATTCAAGGGGTTTAACAAAATATCACATTAACCATTTAGGAATTACAACCATCTTTATAGACAGTCCATCCATTTTCAGAGGCTCAAAAGTAATTGGACAATTGGCTGATAATCAGTTTCAAGGCCAGTTGTGGCCTATTCTCTCATTAGTTCATGACAAATTAGACAGACAAAAAGTCCCGAGTTGATTCCAGTCTTAAGTTTGCATTTGGTAGAAAGAAAAGTCTACACCTTACTGTTAGGAGCTCCAAATCTGGGCAGCAGTGTTTATCCGCCATGTCTGTGGCTGTGCACCAGCTGCTGTTTACGTACACATAAGGTCCTCCTCCTTTGCTCTTCCCAGAGTAGCTCGTCTGGTCCGCTCTGTAAACAGAATAGCTAGCTCGATTGAAGCATGTGGAACATTATGGTTCAGCCAAGTTGCTGTGATGACCATCACATAGTGAGGAGTAGTTCTCATTCTTAGCCTTTAACCTAGCATGTACCCCAGCTCGCTTCTCCCGCTTTTGTTTCCTCTCCCTCCGACACCTGTGCTGCTATGCTGGTGAAATTGTTATTCTGCATACATACACGTAAATACAGACATACAAGCATACATTTTGTGCAAATATGATGTGTTTGTTAAGGAAAACCTTAACTGAAAAGGAAAGTCCTTAGTTTGGATTTAAAATAACACAGTGTTGGAGCAAGTCTAAGATCAGCAGGCAAACTGTTCCAATCTCTAGGTGCATAAATACTAAAATCGATCTCACCAGACTTTGAAATGCTCTAGGCACATGGAGGAGATTACCACCTTGTGACCTGAGAGATCTTTTGGAATGGCATATTGACAGCATGTCTGATATGTAATGTGGAGCCAGACCATGAAGGAGAACTGGAATAATGTGCTCTGATCTTTTTGTCCTGATTTGAACTCATTTTGTAATCTATGGATTGTTTTGTTTGGAAGGCCAATAAACAGAGAATTGCAATAGTCCAGTCTGCTCATGACAAATGCATGCATCAGCTCTTCTGAGTCAAACTGGAGAAAAAAGCCTCTGATTCTGGAAATATTAATGAGTTGGAAAATGGCAACTTGATGATGCTGTTGATATGGTCCTTGAAACTGAGTTTACTGTCCATGGTTACTCCTAGATTTTTAATCTCTACACTAATTTTGAGTGATCTGGACTCCATCAATTAACAGACCAGCTGTCTCTGGGTTTTAGCACCTACAACCAAGATCTCAGTTTTTTTTTTTTAGAAGTGGTCTGATAGCAGCAGTTTCATGCAGTGGAGAAAGATATCAGTCTGGAGTGAACAGTTAACTATGGCAAAAATGTTAACTGTTAAAAAGTTAAAAAGAGATTTTAAAAAAGGACACTAGGAGTGGATCAAAGGGGCCGGTAGAGGACTTACGTCGATATATAGCATCAGTGAGATCACTGGATACTACAGTGGAGAAATGCTTGAGACCGTAAAGACACAATGGAGACATGTGGAGGTATGTCATGGCTAAAAGTAAAATTAGAAGTTAGGATATTGCGCTTGATTTTAAGAATTTTGTCATTGAAAAATGATGCAAATTCATGGCATTTGGCAGTCAAGAAAGTATCATAGGAAACAACAGAGGATGGGCTAATGATTTTTTCAATGGTTGAAAAAAGGTGTTTCGCTTTTTTATCGGTGTTGATAAGAGTTGGGAAGAATTCTTTTATGGCCTGTTTAAAGCTTCTGTTGTAGTTCCTGAGGGTATTTTTGAAGATATCCCAGACCATTTTCAGTTTTTGTTTTTGTCCATCACTACTCAGCTTTTTGGCAATCTCTTTTGAGTTGCATTATGATCTCAGAGCTTCTTTGCTTACATTTGCTAGAGATTTTTTTAGATCTCAGTGATGCAGCATTATTAATACCTTTTTATTAAAGCGTTCAGCCAGTTCATTAGAACTGCTGCTCTTAGATAAAGGCAAAGAGGAGGACTTTGTGATAAATATGACTAGAGGTGATAGCTTGATCAGTTGCTAAGAGTGCACCTACCTCTTGTGTTAGGGTCGGCACCGACCCGTTTTTAGGTTTTAAATGCATAAAAGAACCACATAAATTTGTTTATTGCAACAAGGCTTTTTGACTTTGTCATTAACCTCTATTTCAACAAAATAAAACCAAAAAAAACATTTTCACTAAATTATAAAATGCTCTGGTTGAAATTATGACCTTTTTGTTGTTAGGGTCGGTTTTTGACCCAGTTATAAAAATAAGATTATAAAGCAATAATTAGAGCCAAAACGGAAATCATAAGTGCGCTGTCAGCCAACACACTGACAGCCAGCTCCTCTCCCAATCATGTGAGCTTCAGGTGATTCTCATTTTGCGTTGTTATCCAGTATACCTGCACAAAAACAAAACAAACAAAGACGGCATGTCCAGACATGTGAGTTCAAATCACTCATTTGAGTGGTCATTTGACTTGCAGAGTGAGAAGAAGATTTACAGTGAGCAAGGTTCTGGATAATATTTTTGGTGAAAATGAGGGAGAGGACACAGAGCAGCATAGCATGTTTTGAGCTATTTATGCCATTTTCACTAAAAAGTGTCATCATTGCTATGACAAACCTTGAAGGAAAAACAGTCCATGGTTACATGTGGAAAGACATAGATGAGGATTACCTGGAAGCTTATATTGTTGTCCTTCCTCTTGCTGGAGTGTACAAATCCTGCAATGAGGCCACTGATAGTCTCTGGGACGCATCGACATGCAGAAATATTTTCCAGGCAACAATGTCACTTCAGACCTCACAAATGACATCAAGAGTCCTCAGATTTGACAACAGAGATACCAGAGCAAGATCTGACAAGCTTGCCAGATCAGGGCTGTCTGGGATGGATGGCCGCAGCTCCCTCCACTGATGTTCAACCCAGGCCCAGAGGTTACAGAGGATGAACGTCTTTCCCTTTGTGAGGAAAATGCCCCATCTGGCAATACACACCCAGTAAGCCAGGGAAGTACGGCATAAAAATCTGGGCAGCCTGCGAGGCAAAAACCAGCCATGCCTGGAATCTACAGATTTACACAGGCAATGCTGTGAAGGGCATCCCTGAGAAAAACCAATCCTCGACACCTGATTCTAAAAGAAGGAGGTGTCAGGTCTGCCCAAGCCGTTAGGACAGAAAGAAAAACGTATTGTGCTTCAACTGCAAGAAATATCTCTGTAAAGAACACTGACTGTGGTGGATGCTGTGGATTTATCGATGTGAAGGTTGAAATTACCAGAAATAATTATTTTGATGCAGTCAAAAGCTGATCTGCAAAATGTATCATGAATTCAGAATTGTATTTAGGTGGTCAGTACATTATCAGAAGCAGGACTGACATCACACACTGTAGATTGATAGCGAGATATTAAAAGTTCTGATAGTTTCCTAGCGAGACCTGAAGACAGTTCTAGGAATCGGGAAAAATGGCTGCTATTCCCACACCATGTTTGCCCTGCCTTGCAGTGTGTAGAAAGTTATAATTGGGGCGAGATGCCTCCCATCGTGTGAAGAAGTTATTTGTGTCTAGCCATGTTTCAGTAATAAAAGAGCATCAAGGTCATTCTCCTTGATAAGTTTGCTGAGTATAAGTGACTTATTGACCAGGGAATGGACAATCAATAAAGCACAATTAAGAGGATGTGATGTAAGCCTGGGGAGTGAGAGAGTAGGATTAAGAATAATAGGGGTGAGGTTATCAAAGTTATCTTTGGAAGTACCTCTGTTTATTCTAACTGATCTATCAGAGATAAAAACAGGAATAGCAGGTGGGAGTGCAGATAAGGACCTACAGGGACATTTATTAAATTAGGTCTGTTACAGTGAGTGGGGTCAAATGTACAGGCAGAACTGTCCACTGCGAGTATATTTTACTGATGACGTCATCTATTGTCAGACAAGGGGACACACGTGACAGTACAGGATGTTATTTGTCAGCACACATGACCCTCATGCACTGCGGTGCAGCCCGTCTTTTAAATAAAGTTCATCCCAAGTCCAGAAGAGATTAAGACTGTCAACCTAGCTACTTTCATACTTGGGACAGATTGAGGACAACCAAGTATGAATACTCAGCCGCCTCCTTGAATGCTTGATGCCACAACGAGACACAAAAGTGGGACCAGAAATGAAAATCAGAATGTAAAATCTTCAGAAATAAATGCCAGTCAAACAATTTTGTATAATCAGAATTTTCAATCAAATATTTAAAAATAAGACTCAACTGTGCTTAATTTTGTGTTTAATTTAATTTTGTGTTCACATGACCTGAATTAACCAATGAATGATGGTTTTACTGCATAAAAAGGGGCTTATTGTTTCCATTTTCTTTGTCACAATGGCAAAGACAAAAGAGCTGTCTAAGAGCATCAGAAATGCTATTATCAAAAAACATAACAATTTCAAAGTCTAAAAGGCAATTGCTGAAGATCTTGAAAACCCTGTTTCAACAGTTCATAATGTTATCGGTCGTGATGTGAAGAAGAAACTCAATGAGAGAGGTTTGCGAAGGTTGATGGGATTGTGGAAAAAACACCACATTTAAAGAGTTTCAGGCTGACCTTGAGACATCTGGAGTGATGGTTTCAGCCCGTACCATACACCGCACACTAAACTAGGTAGGTAGGGTTCCACGGCTAAGGAGGGCACTCCTGTTGAAAGAAAGGCACAAAAAGACAAGACTAATGTTTGCAAAAATGTTCATATAGAAGCCACAGTCTTTCTGGGATGTTCTATGTATAGATGAAACCAAATTAGAACTCTTTAGGAAAACATTGCATCAGTTTGTTTATAGGCGATGAAATAAAGCCCTAAGGGAAGTAAAACATACAGTAAAACATGGTTATACGAGGTTCCATCATGCTGTGGGGCTGCTTTGCTGCGTCTAGTACTGGAGGCATTGAATCTATCAAAGGAATGATGAAATCGGAAGATTAAAAAGGCATTTTAGAGCAAATTGTGTTACCCAGTGTCAGAAAACTAGGTTTGAGGCAAAGGTCTTTTGTCTTTCAGCAGGACAACAACCCAAAGTATACATCCAGCAGCACAAAAGAAGGGGTTGAAAAGGAGAAGATAGACTGTTTTAAACTAGCCAGCAAGAAGTCCTGACCTAAATCCCATTGAAAACCTTTGGAGAAGGTTTGAAATCTGCCAATGCAAAAAGGACTCCTGTAGACTTAAAAGAGGTTGAAGGAATAGCAGTGGAAGAGTGGCAGAAACTACCAGACAGGTGCAAGAGGCTTCTACGTGGCCACAAGAAACATTTAGAGATTTATTTCATAGGGCAACAAATCTCTAAATACATTTAGAGATTGCTTGTATTTGGCAATACAAGCAAAACTTATATTTTTTATTATTTTATTATTTTATTATTTTATTATTTTTTTTTATTATATTTTTTTCTTTCTATATTGATGTTTATCTTATGGATACCTGCACCATTTGCTCTGTATGCAAAGTTAGGCAGATAATAGCTCTTTTTCTCACTTGTGCATTTGCTGAAAAAGAAACATCATTATGTAGCTCCTTAACTGTACCAAAACCTCCTCTGCTCAATAGCAGCTTATTTATTTTCATAAATAAACGTCATACTTTTCCTGTAGAGATTCAGGACTTGAGGATAAAAGTTAACATTAACTAATAAAAACAAAAGATTTGTAACTATTCTCAATGAAGAATGTATTAATAGTGGGGCATGGGGGCCTGACTAGTAGCAGCACACAACGCTCTTTCATAGTCTCAACCTAAATTAAACACACATTCAGTCACAGGCCACATAATGAAATGGACACCCTTGACTAAAAATGTAAGTTTTAGGTCATCACACCTTCAATGTTAAAAAAAAAAAAAAAGCCAAAATATTGCATACCTAAAACAGGAAATGAGCACGCTATTGTATTGGCTAAAGCAACAAACATTATCTAATCAACGTATAAACAGGACATGTACATAAGACAAAAGACACAAATAAGTAACCAAAATACTATAAGTTAAAAAAGAAATTTAAAAAAAATCAGACAATTAGATGAATGAATAAATCAATCAATAGATAAAATGAAATGAACCCAATGTGATTTTTGACATTCATGTTTGCTTCTGTTGAATATTTACTTATGGATGTAATATTTAGCAAATAGCAAAATAAGATTAGTCACAAAAAACAGAGAATCCTCTTTCTTAAAAAAGATATAAACCAAAGAAAATGTTTTCAGAGTTTAAGGAGGTATGTGGGGATTGTAATGGAAATTTTTAATACTATTCAGATTTTACAATTCACCTGTTAAGCTGTAGTTATATTATCTAAGAAATGTACTGATTGCTCACTGTTCAGTTGAAAGGTAGAGCCTGACCCGTCAGGGATAAAACAAATTAGATGTTACCAGGTTGTTGTCCTTTATTCCTGCAGCTGCAATTCATCCCACCGATTAAATATGGAACAAAGCCTATGTGTGTGTTTTGCCTCTTTGAACAGTTACACAGCAACCCCTCCCTTCTGTACTGACTAAAGGGTATAAATGCACAACTAAATTTTGTGCTTTTTGCTCATTGTCATACATTGCTTATTGCCATACACTGCTCATTGCTGTGTGATCTCTGTCAGGTTCAAACAACCTAAAACAGATATAAGCACAGTAATGAGGCAGGACACAGAGTGGTGAGGTTATATACTTGCAAGGAGAACGGACAGAGAGTGCTCAGTTACAGTCTCCAACCCGCTCTGAGTTTCTCAGCCGTCTACCTCGCTCTTTTATTTCCATAGGGTGGTTCTTTGTCACATAATCATATGTCGGCATAGTTGCACTATCTCATCTTAGAAGCCTTGTGCCTCCTGCTTGTCTCAGGGACGGAACTATCTGTCTCGTCTTGATTTGGGGAGTAGCTGCTTCGCAGCTGCAGATACTCCCGTGCGCATAGCCTTCAAGAGTGCAGATAACAACAGATAATGAGCAAAGCATGGGATAACTTACATTTTTCTAACAATCTCTATGCTTGAGACCATCTGCAGATGCTAAGTTAAACTTACAGAAAGACAAGAGTTAACTTTAAGTACTTTATTGAACAGAATATTGCCACCACAAGATATAAAAGGACTAATGTCCATGACTTGTTTCCTGAATCTCTCTGTGTTTTCACAAAACAAACAGTATGACAGTAACAGAAGGAGCATTTCACGTCAATGTCCTGCCTGAATCTTTTTACATATTGCTTGGTGGGGTAGCATCTATGAATAAACTTATACATAACTTCTTTCTCTTTATTAGTGACAAAATATTTTTGAGGTAGGGACCATCAGTCTTATCGATATGTTTATTCAAGTAAACAGTAGCATTTGGTGTTGATACAGTTTCATTCTGAAAAAGTAAGTGAATTTTCCCACTGATCAATGTTGGTAAAAAAGAAAATCAGCCTACAGCTGGGAAATTAAACAATGGTAGAGCCCCTAAATTATGGTTATCAAAGCCTTTCGTAATCATGATGATACCAGACGGAATAACAGGGATGGAAGTAAGACAAGAATACACTGTAAAGACCCTCTAGTATTATTTTTGTATTCAATTATTGATTTAAAGAGAGCCTTTTACATCTTTATTGTACCAAATAAGGCCATTATGCGATTAATGACCAGGACAGTAAACACTGTTGCAGATAGTTTGACTGGAATCTTGTCAGGATTATAATTACAGAGCAATAAAAATAATTAACTACATAAAATAAACACCCAATTAAGAAAAAACATGACTGGGGTTAAAATTCCATATTTTCATGTGCTGGTGTATCCATTTAATGTTTAGTGGATTGTTAGGAGTGAAGAGGTTCAAGAAATCCACCCCTCACTCTCCCTGGGAGCAGGTGGTGGTGAGAAAGGAGGTTAGGATACACTACCTGGGTAGCGGTACTTCTTGATCCTCTCATGCTGAACTGAGGGCAGACTGGACGTTACAGTGACTCACTATTGCAAAGTAAACCTATTTCAAGATGGGCTGGAGCTAGCTGGTTAGCATGCTAACTTCAGTAGAAGAAAAAAAATTTTAAAGAAAGGTTTTCTGTTATTAAATTTACTTTTGTGAATGTGAAATGATAAAATGATTTTTAATATAATACTGTTTTTCCGCTGAATCTGGAGTTAATTGATGTTGGATATCCAACCTAAAACTAATGTCACCACGTTAGCGTGTCTAGGCGCTGAATAGATGAGAAAGACAAAATAAGTCATGAAGTTTCATGATGTTCAAATTTATTCCAACAACACGTATAATAAGTCAAATAATTGATGACACCAAACTTCAGTGAGTTGTTGTGAGAGTGATTGGGGCATAACCATGCTGCTCTTACTTTCTAAACATGCACAAAGCGCCTGGAAGGGGGGGCATTTGAGCGTGACCTTGCACATGGGTGTGGTGGGAGGATGTTGCAGGTGTTTATCCGTGAGTTGTAATAATTATGTCTGTTTTGACAAATTGATGCCACAATCATTGACTTTATGGATGATGACACTCTTGCTGGCTACATCCTACCATATGGAGATGAGATAACAGCAAGACGTTTCTGTTTGGGAAATAAAGGTACAGCTGCACAAAAATTTAAAAAAAAAGATGGACATTGATGGGAATGATGATAAGAAGTCTGAACATGAAGAGACAAAAAAATACAAAAAACAACAGAAGGGCTGAAAAAAAGACCAGAAAAGTCTAGTTGGGGTGGATTCATGATGGAAACAAGTGTGGAAACGCAAAGGAGAGGGAACAAGGACCCTTGATGAACCCAAAGAATAAAAAAAACCCTGACATATTACAGTATGCTAAAGAACTTTTCTTCCTTCGTGGAAAATGTAAATTTGGAATATTTGAGACATTCAGTCATGACATTTTAGACTTTCAAGAGGAAGCTGTCTTTGATGAAGATATCCCAGTTAAGGAACTGCACATGGTGCTAAGAATGGAAGTGTTAATATTTTACCAGTGCACTAAGAGACAGATAGGGATGATGAAGAACATGATGGGGGAAAAAATCAGATCTTAACAATGATGTACAACTGAGAGACACACATGAAGAAGATGAGCAAGTTACTCAAACCGCTGTACTGTCACCAGATTTGAAGGAGGTCGATGCAGATGCTAGATGAGCTGGTCATCACATCCACCACGCTTACCCCAACAAGCACAGCACTCATTACTCCTGATACAGCATGTATAGGTGACAAAACAAGCAGTTCTACAGCTTCATATGATTCTGTATGTGTCACCATAAAACTTCACAGGGTCAGTCTTCTGGAGAAAATGAGGTTAGCCAGTTCAAGGATCCAGCACTCCTCAACCCCCCCTGAAATACACTTACATAGATGAAAAAGGAGCTGATGCAGATGGCTTCTCAAAAGATGCGTATGCTGCATTTTGGACAGTTTATTGACCACACAGCTGAAGGGGAGTACCTGAGGGTTCCATCACTGTCTCCTAAATGGCAGTAAGAACAGTGGAAATCCATTGGCCGTATACTACTGAAGGAATTGCAGGACCATGGATACGCTCCCTGTCACATTGCCCCTGTTTTCACAGTGGCATTTATTTTTGGTGAGAATGAAATTTCAGATGATACGTTGTTTGAAAGCCTTCTCCTGTATACAATTAAGTCAGAGAGGGATCTGATAACCACTGCCTCAAAAGAGGATCTTTTAGATGAGGATAGGGACGAACTACTTGATCTTTTGGGTTGCCCAGATGCACCAATGCTTCTGACACAAGTGAATTTGAAAGGCATCCTTGTAAAAGTGGCACACAAGCAGTTGATCCAAAATCTAAGATATGCAGTAAAAAATGTCATTAATTGAAAACCACTTCCTAAAAGAAGCATGTTTGAGCCCACAAGATGTCCTACAAATGTATGAAGATAAAAAGCCAACAACAAGAAAGCTTTTGAAGTTGCTGGATTAATTTCTTACAACTCAAGCAGAGAACCAGAGCTTTCGTTTTCTGTAGCAATACATCAGAGGACTGGGCAATGCAGGACTGGGCAATGCAGGATGTTAAGGTTTGTCACAGGGTCAGATATTATCTGTGTTAACAAAGTTGAGGTCCTGTTCACACCAGTAGACAAACAGGCACAACGAGCAGTGGCGCATACCTGTGGGTCAGTGCTGGAACTGCCATGGACATACACTTCCTACCCAGAACTACGAACTGACATGGACAGTACATTGTTAGCTAAAAGCTGCTATGAGTTCAGCATATCTTAGATCAGGTTCATCTCTCCGTTACCAAGCCATACAATAAAAACGATTGATGGATCCATGAACAGTATTTTTTATTGTTTCGATTCGTTATTCATATAAATGATGAATGAAGCCATTCTAACATGAAAAAGGAAAGGAGGAGTTAAATTTGGCGGAACATGTATTTAGGGTGGCAAAATTTAGACCATCAAGAAAGTAAAGAATTCCAGTAATTAATGTATCAATAACAAAGGCAGAGGGCTAACTTTGGGTAGATGAATGCACTCCTGAAAATGGGATGTTGAGATATTTTGAACAACATTTATCTGGCTATTTTGTTTTTGAGGGTACTGTAGGAAATTTCAAAGTTTTACCCGTTAGAGTAATTTTTCGCAAGTACATTAAGGCAGTATAGTACCTGTCTGTGCTTGAGAGCTGGAGGTATACATAATGTTTATAACTATAGAAATACAAACCTCTTCCTAGATAAATAACAGGAAGCAAAACGCAGGATCCTGGTCTTTATGTTTCATCCCTTCTAGGTGGATCCACAACTGTCTCAGAGTTTAGGCAGGCAAAGACCTCTTCTCACGATAAGCAGGATACAGCACAGCATGAACTCTACTGCTGCCTGCGATTTGGCATCAATTGTTGACCTCAGGGACCTGGCACCATTTTGATGTTTTTAAGTGAGCAGATGTACATGGTAGGCTAAATATTTGGCTAAACCCACATCCTTTTTTCTCTGCACCGATCAGGAAATGAAACATGATGCGTGTGATAAGTTTTGGATATTTTCCTCACGAATAAAAATAGTGTTCAAAACTAACCGAGGTATCAGTTGACATAATGTAAACCTGTCTTAATGATCCAGAGCTCTTAGGGAAATTTATATGTCTTTAAGTATGTATGTTCTCAGGAAGAGATACAGCTCCATGGCTTCATCTGCTGTGGTGGGTGTGAGTAAGAGGTTCTCTACCATTATAAGGCAACACAAGCTGAATACTGTTTCATTGCAAGGATAAGGTCCTCTCTGTTTGCCTTCCCGTTTACAACCCCCCACTGCTTCCTGAGACACCTTTGTCAGGTGATCTTGTCAACCAAATTGATGAGGGCTGGTGTAAATGAACATTGGACGCCACTTGGAGCTACTGCATTTCTGTCGTTGCAGTTAATTTGGGTATTCCACAAATGTGCAGATTGCTGCACCTCTGCCTATATGCTTCTTATTTTGAGTCATTATGCAGATGTGCCCTCTTATGGACAAAGGGGCTGAGCGGGTGGTGGGGAAAGGGCCTCTTTTTCTCCCACAAGCAAAATGTTTAAATCAGGAATAAAAATATCTCTGCATCCAGCAAGTCTTTTATATAAAGACAGCCAGCCCTTAGCAAAATTCTTGCTCTACAAGATTAATAATGATGTCTAAGATGACATTGTGCCAACATTGTGTTGTGAAAAGTAATCTACAGGACTACTGCTTACATCATTAATTAGAAGTGGTAATATCGCTTATGGTTACTTAAACATGGGAAATATCGGATTGTTACTGTTAAGTGTGTTTTGGATTGTGTAAATAGATGTTATATGCGATGTTATTTGTTTGAATGATAATGGCCCTTTTAATTTGCATTTTTTGGGAAAAATGGACACCACCACCTAAAAAACAAAATACCTTCAGAGTTTAGAAAAGAAGGGAGGCTTGAATTACTAAATTTTATTGATTTATATAATTAGTTTAACCTGACATTGGGTAAGCAATATCCTAAAGCCCAAAATTCTATTTGGTATTGTATTCCAAAAAATATTTTTAGAAAAATGGGTGGTCTTTATTTTCTACTTACTTGTAATTTTAACATATTGCATATAAAATGAATCCAATTATTAGTAACAGGCCCTCCTGACATATGTTACAAACACAACTTTTCCCCTAACAAAACCATCATATGGAATAATGGAGATATTACTTTTGGGGAAAAAAATTATTTTTAAATAAAATTGGGTTGATAAATGTATTATTTATGTGAGTGATCTCTTTGATGCTAATGGCTTATTGTTTGTTTATGAACAATTACTTCTTGTTAAATTACTTGTTTTTTTCTAATTGTGTTATGAAAGCTATTCCTAATGGTCTTTACCCTTTAATGAAAAGTCATCGTCAATTTCAAGACAACAAATGGGACAACATTTCTATAGGTACGGATTGGCAGGAGGCATGTCTATTACAATATTAATTGTATTATCAATTATTAAACTGTTTTACCAATAAGATTAAAGAAGTATACATCAAAATTTTACATCATATATATCCAACAAATCTACATCTCGCTAAATTTTTAGATATTGAAAACAAATTTTTGACGCAATTATTTTACCATTGTATACATTCAGTCACTTTTTGGACTTGAATGAAAGATTATATATTGTGTAAAACTAAATTATTATATTAAAATTGTGTGTAGAGATGTCATTACACATTTTGAACATGATAAAAGTAATGTAAATTTGTTGATTATATATGATAAGTTTCACCTACATAAGTGCAGAATAACAAAAGTCACCCCAATTTCGATGGATTTTAATGTGAATTTAAAGATTATATTAACACAGTCGAATTTAAAACACTAAAAATTTAATAAAACTGTCAAACTGTATGGTTAACATTTTAAAGAGGAATATGTTTTTATCATTAATATTTTTTATAAATTTATTGACATTTTTTTCTCGATTCCTTGTATACAATTAGGTTGAGCACATATCTATACTGTTGTATATCTGAATGTATTTTAATAAAGGTTTTAATAAAGGAAAAAAAGGCGAAACGTAACATGTGACGTAATACGCACTCGCAACGTCACGTCGTTGCGTGCTTCGTGAATGCACACAAGGTCGTCGCAGCAGCAGCAGGAGCAGCATCAGCTAGCCGAAGAAATGATATCCCTTGCTAGCCGGTCGGGGGCTTTTTCCCCTTATATGCAGGCTACGGCTTTTGCAGTCGCCGGGCCCCTGAAAGCTCTGGTACCTGGGGTCGTTGTGAAGGGAGAGAAGATATTGTTGAACCCGAAGAAACGGTTCCTGTGCCGCGAGTCGCTGAACGGTCAAAGCCCAAAGACGGGGCCTTCAGTGATGGTTAGCATTAACGGTGAGTGTGTCGTTGACTGCTGGCGTTAGCCTAAGCTTAGCAGGCCAAGTCACCTTTGTAATGTGTGCACTGAAACTCAGCATCTAGGACCGGGGTCCAGTCTCCAGGTAACTCAAAATTCTCAAGGTACTGAGCTGGCCTGCTGTTAGCCTGGGTTGGCTAAGGAGTGGCCTACCCCTGAGGTCAAGGTTAAGTCAGGTAACGTTACTCTGATTATTTGATTCCGTGTTTGTGTGTGTTTTTCTGTGGGTCTGAAAATGAGCTACAGGCCGGGGACAGACCGCCACCCATAAGCCGGTCTCTCGGTATCACCCTGTGACCTGTTCAGAAACTGTACTGCAGGACTAGGTATTTACCAACACCAGTCCACCTTAGTCCCGCTGTACTATGACCAGACCAGCTGGCTCGTCAGGCCATTCTCAGAAACATATGCTGATGGAAGAGTGAACCTTGAAGGAAGCATATCGGGGCATTTCTTTAACGAAGCCACTCTGAAATGAAATTAAAAGAATATGTATCAGCCATAATGTTGCTAAGAGCTGTTCAGATCATGTTTTGTTTTTGTTTTTTTTGTTTTTTTAATACCTGATTTCTGATAATATGTCTCTGTGTATATAATATGTCTCTGTGTATATATAATGTGTGTGTGTGTATATAAAATTTGTGTGTGTGTGTGTGTGTGTATATAAAATTTGTGTGTGTGTGTGTGTATATAAAATTTGTGTGTGTGTGTGTGTATATAAAATTTGTGTGTGTGTGTGTGTGTATATAAAATTTGTGTGTGTGTGTGTGTGTATATAAAATTTGTGTGTGTGTGTGTGTATATAAAATTTGTGTGTGTGTGTGTGTGTATATAAAATTTGTGTGTGTGTGTGTGTATATAAAATTTGTGTGTGTGTGTGTGTGTGTGTATATAAAATTTGTGTGTGTGTGTGTGTATATAATGAGTGTGTGTGTGTGTGTATATAATGAGTGTGTGTGTGTGTGTATATAATGTGTGTGTGTGTGTGTATATAATGTGTGTGTGTGTGTGTATATAATGTGTGTGTGTGTGTGTGTATATAATGTGTGTGTGTGTGTGTGTGTATATAATGTGTGTGTGTGTGTGTATATAGTGTGTGTGTGTGTGTATATAGTGTGTGTGTGTGTGTGTGTGTGTGTGTGTATATAATATGTGTGTGTGTGTGTGTGTGTGTGTATATATGTGTGTGTGTGTGTGTGTATATAATGTGTGTGTGTGTGTGTGTGTGTATAATGTGTGTGTGTGTGTGTGTGTGTGTGTGTGTGTGTGTGTGTGTGTGTGTGTGTGTGTGTGTGTGTGTGTGTGTGTATGTGTGTGTGTGTGTGTGTATAGTGTGTGTGTGTGTATAGTGTGTGTGTGTGTATAGTGTGTGTGTGTGTATAGTGTGTGTGTGTGTGTATAGTGTGTGTGTGTATGTGTGTGTGTGTGTATAGTGTGTGTGTGTGTATAGTGTGTGTGTGTGTGTATATAATGTGTGTGTGTGTGTGTGTGTGTGTGTATATAATGTGTGTGTGTGTGTGTGTGTGTATTAGAAATTATCCATGCTTTACAGCTTAATTACACGTTTGGAGCTCATTCCGATGTTATCAGATGCTTTGTGGCCTAACTTGGATATGAAATTTGGATGTGACCCCTAAATGTCAGTGCAGTCAATCTCAGAGCACGGCTGCTGTCATTAACATTAATAATTGGGGGTGATCACAGGGAGCATGTTTACAAACATGAAAAAAAGTTTTAAGTCATTTGCCAGTAAACAGACATTTCTGTACGTTAATAGTGAATTTCAGGCTTCAGAGATGCGAACTGCCACAGTAAAAGGGAACCACAGACATACTCAGACTTAACTGGCAGTGCATGATCTCAAGCAGCCACAATGCAGCCAGGTCCTGTGTACATTAGCCATTAGTGTTCAGTCAAACTGATGACCCACTTCCTTTTTTCTGCAGGCTGTGCAGGAATCAGATTTGCCCACACAGACGTCAGGATACCAGATTTCTCTGACTACAGGCGTCCAGAGGTGCTCAACCCCAACAAGTCGTCCCAGGAGAGCAGTGAATCCAGAAGAGCCTTCTCCTACCTGGTCACCGGGGCCACAACTGTGGTGGGTGTTTACGCCGCTAAGACAGTGGTGACTCAGTTTGTTTCTTCCATGAGCGCCTCGGCTGATGTCCTGGCCCTGTCTAAGATTGAAATCAAGCTGAGCGACATCCCAGAAGGCAAGAACATGACGTTCAAGTGGAGAGGCAAGCCGCTGTTTGTGCGTCACCGCACGGAGAAGGAGATCGCCACAGAAGCTGCTGTGAACATTGCAGAGCTGCGAGACCCTCAGCATGACAAGGACCGGGTCATCAACCCCAGCTGGGTCATTGTCCTCGGGGTGTGCACACATCTGGGCTGCGTGCCTATTGCCAACGCCGGAGACTTTGGAGGTTACTACTGCCCGTGCCACGGCTCGCACTACGATGCCTCAGGCCGTATCAGAAAGGGTCCCGCCCCCCTCAACCTGGAGGTCCCCTGCTATGAGTTTCCAGATGACGACACAGTGGTGGTGGGATAGATAATACTCGTCAGACTGAGATTGCATTGTACAACAGGTTTTGTTCTGGCAGCAACACGGCAGATATCTGTGTGATAAAGGAAATACTAGTAGTACTGTGTTCATGTCTCACTGCTTGTGCCAGCTGCAGAAAAAAAAGCAGCTTCGTATAGGTAATTACACTGATGAGCCAAAACGTTAAGACCAGCATGGGCACTTTGACCAGTTTGCGTCTACTCAGTTCTTTTTGTTGTAACACATTCCTCTCATTACTAGCAGTTTATTGTTTGTCCCTACTTGTACCCCTGTCTTGGACCAGTGTTGGTTGATCATCACCACTGCTGAGTGGGAGGACCCCGCCAGCCCTGTTTCTACCATGCTCCAACCCAGTTGCCTGGCTGTAATGTCCAGGTGGCTCAGGTCTTTACACCTTCGCATTTCTCCTGCATCCAACACATAGGCTAGGAGAGCCAACTGTTCAGTTACTATCAAATATATCCCAGACTTCAACATGCGGCGTTGCGAAATAATCAACGTCACCTGTGAGCAGTCATAATGCTGTGCCTCATTGGTGTATAACTCATACATGTGGAAACTTTATCACTCAGTGTCGCAACTTTCCCAAACATAATACCAAATCTACCAGTGTTGGAAGTCCTGTTGTGCATGCAGCCACTTCACATAATGAAACAAGCAGGAGCTGCTGTTTCCTTTTATCTTAGGTTTTTAAAGTCATGAATGCCAGTAATTTAGAATATGGTGTCTGAGTTAAATACGTGAACATTTGAAGTCATTGCAGCAAGATGCAGTCCTGTTTTGTAAAACACCCACGTATCTTACTAAGTTATAGCCCATCTAATTAGCCAGGAAACAATGTTGTATTCAGGTTGTGTTAATAAAGATTTCTACTTTATTTGACAGCTTGCACTCAGTGTTACGTCTTTTTTTGCTTAAAGTAATGAAATTGTTTAAACAATAAATACAAGTTACTGCTTCACTGACTGCCTGTTGACGTACAGTACGCCACTGCTGTAGCATCACATGTAAACTAATGTGATCTGTGACTGAGGACGTGTCATTTCTGAAGTCCTGTCACCAAGCAAGAGCACCAGCTGAGTCGAACTGAGGGCAGATTGATTATCTCTGAATGTGTTTAAATACTGGTTATTTCTATAACAAAAATAAAACCAAGTATTTGGTTTGGCTTAGTTTGTCATAGTTAATAAGTCAGCTCTGGAGCTCACTCTCAGTCTGACGATCTAACAGGGATGAAACTTAGTGACCATTTCATTTGTATTCCCATTTAAAGCTAAATGGTTTGCTGAGACACATTGTTAATATTATTTAACATCAAAACGTGGGATCAAATTCATATGTAGAAGCCTGAGAGGTTCCATATATCGACAGTAAATCCCTCAAAAACACAGTGTACCTGTAGATGAACGACTCACAATCTTTTTCTTCTCTGCCATGTTCAAGGTTGCACACAAAAATAAACACAGGAGAGAATGCGTCTGGGTGTTCACTTACTGTTTGCACACAGATGCAGGTGCATCTGAAGTTACAAATTGTTAAGTACATAAATATTTGGACCGTACTATTTTTGTAATTTTGTCTCTACAACACCACAATGGAATTTGAAACAAAGCCACCAAGATGGTGAAGTGTAGACTTTCAGCTTTAATTCAAGGGGTTTACCAAAAATATTGCATTAACCGGAATTACAGCCATTTATACATAGTCCCTTCCCTTTAAGAAGCTAGAAAGTACAAAAACAAGCTAACGTAATTATATAAGGATTATTTTACAAACTTGGATGAAAATCCTTTGCAGTTAATGACTGCCTGAAGTCTGAAACCCTTGCACATAAGCAAATGCTGAGTTTCCTCCCCTGATATGCTTTGCCAGGCCTTTACTGCCGCTGCCTCCAGTTGCTGCTTATTTGTGGGTCTTTATGCCCTCGGTTTTGTCTTCAGTAAATGAAAAGCATGCCCAATTGGGTTGAGGTCAGGTGACTGACTTGGCCACTGAAGAAAATTCAATTTCTTTGTTTTGAGAAGCTCTTGGGTTGCTTTCGCAGTATGTTTTTGGTCATTATCCATCTGTAATGTGAAGCAGTGTCCTATCAGTTTTGCAGCATTTGGCTGAACCTGATCAGATAATAGAGCCCTTTACACTTCAGAATTCACCCTGCAACTTCTATCAGCAGTCACATCATCAATAAACACCAGTGACCCAGTTCCATTAGCAAACATACATGCCGATGCCATAGAACTGCCTGCATCATGTTTGACCGATGATGTGGTATGCTTTGAATCATGAGCCGTTCCTTTCTTTCACCATACTCCTCTCTTCCTTTCTGGTACATGTAAATCTTGGTTTCATGTGTCCAAAGAATCTGGACACATGATTGGTTTCATGATTGGTTTCATGTGTCCATTCCAGAACGGGGCAGGCTTTTTTAGATGTTTTCTCATAAAGTAATCTGGCCTTTCTGTTCTTGAGTGTTACCAGTGGTTTGCACTAAACCCTTTGTATATACATTAATGAAGGCATCTCTTGATTGTAGATTTGACAGTGATGTGCCTACCTCCTTGAGAGTGTTGTTGACCTGGCTAGATGTTGTTAATGGGTATTTCTTCACCAAGGAAAGAATTCTGTGATGATCCACTTCAGTTGTCTTGTGGTTTTTCAGGCCTTTTGGTGGTGTTGAGCTCGCCAGTGTATACCTTCTTTTTAAGAATGTACCAAATTGTTGTTTTGGCCACTCCTAAAGTTTCTGCTATCTGTCTGATAGCAAGACAGAAGCCTGTCCATGGATAAAGTTTGCATAAAAGCACCTAAATAATTATCAGAGTGTCAGAAACAAGATTTCCTGGTCTTACAAAACCAGAATAATGCTGCAAATCAAAATAAATTATTTTAATCAGTCTTCAGACAGTAGAGTTTTTTAAATCAGCATCACAAATAATGTTTAATGTGTTTAAAACAGGAACGTCAGTAAATCAGTCTGCACTGATCCGTAAATGAATCTGAGTGATTGTTACAGTATCTGTTGTCCACAGCTGCTTTATACTGTGTGAAAAGTTTCTCCTTTGGTTCATTCAGTCCCTGCAGCCATCTGAAGGCAGCAGAACACATACTGTATGTTGATAAATCTTCTGGGGAAGTGCCCAGCAGTGCCATTGCACACACTGTTCACTGTATTTACCTTTATTAAATGCCATTCAAATGACACCCGGCTGCTGCAGATTAACCACACACACCTCTGCACATATCAGACTCGTCCGTTGTGTCTAGTTTTAAGTGGGAGGTGATGAATCACAGTGGCTCATCAAAGTAAAAGTAACATTTCATGTTTATTCTTAAACTGTAATTTGGTACAAATTCTGCTGTGTCACATTTTAAGAAATTTTAAGATATGTGACCATTTTTTGACGTGAGAAACAGTAGAAATGCAATTGAAATACCATAAGATTGATGGTCATATAAACGATCTCATCAACATTTTTTATCTTTTTTTTTTCTATCATCATGATACTAATTATTTAAAACCCACACAATCTGCCTCTGGTGGCAGATTTGTTGTGCTGTGTGTTCATGTCATGCTGCTCTGCAACATCCAGACAACAACATGATTTCCTGGAGAAACTTTCCAGTTGTTGAACTGTTGTTGTCATGCATCACTGTGACTGGGTCAGCTGTTTCAGAGCAATGAGGGCAGTGATTGGCTGATGTGATTTATTAATCACCACATCCTTTGATTTATATCCCACCTTCACCCAGCCTTTTTGCACTGCTGCAACCAACCACTCTTCACTTGTCAATGTGCAGTTAAAATAGGGCTCATAAGTCAGTGAACTGAGTATGTAATGTGTTTAAACAGCAATATTTACCTGAAGTTTGCTAACATTAGACAATTTTAGCTGTAGCAGTAAAACACCTGAGTGGACTAAACTGACCAATGGTGCATTTTATTCTTCATGATTTTAACCTTTCATTTATAACAGGAAGAAGGTGTTATTTGTTCCATCAGAAGTTACACAGTCTCTCTTTAAAGCTGTGCCACTGCTATTTTAGAACATGTTATCAGTTTCAGAGTTCCAGGCTGCTGTCACACCTACAGCTAGATGGGTACCGTTCTCTAGTAATGCACCTTTATTAGTTGTACCTAATAGCTTTATTACTGCTTTACAAATGATGTAGTCATGTTTATAAATCAGTTATAAGCTATTAATAAAAGCTATGTTTACGAATAATCCGTCTGGTTGGTTTGACAAAAAAATTAAAAAAAATTTAACTACAAGTCGTCCTATTGGCTATTTCTGTGATTTCAAACACAGCTTACAGTCTTCCTCAGCAGATGGAGTTTGTACAGGAAAAATCCAGTAAGTCGACCTTGAGTTAAGTTGTTCATTTGGTTTGATGAGCTCAAATAAAAACAAAATTAAAAAAAAAAAAAAAAAACTCAAAACCCACTTGCATTCAGTGTGGTAAAAATTCTTTATGGAATACTTATGTTATTCTTTATTTTTCACCAGCAACGTACCTCACTGAGATAAAACAATATAATTTACAGAAATGTGTTGATTTTCACATTTTGAAAAAATGCTAGATAAATCGAATGTAGTGCTGCATTATTACTGCTCAAACACCAACCGATGTTATGTCAGATGCTCTCCCCCTTGTTTTCTAATTCATTTGATTCAGCACTGACCCATAGTTAATTACTCATCTTCAATAGTCTGACAAATCACCTCTGTCATTTCGTCAGTTTGGTAGTCTTGGCCTCAGTGGATTTACTAACATGAGGCTCAGACTGTTGTATTGATATGTTCCATGGTACATCAGTTGTCTGGAGTTAACAATAAAGTTTGAGTAATATTGCATTTGAGTTTGTGTGTAAAGTTTTTTACACAGACGCTTCCTGTGAGGATCGTTGATGAAACACAAACCCCGTAAAATTCAGATGTAAACATAATGTGCTGCCAGGATGGACCCTGCTGATGGAAACATATTTGCTTTAGAAGGAAAATTAGTTCCTGACTGAATCATGTATCCAAATCAAATTAAAATCATTCCTCCAGGTGGTGAGCAGCTGGAGCAAACTGAGCACTGCAATAGTTTCAAATCCCATTAAACTCTCTTCCATTTCAGCCCCACTGTATGCATAGACCATCTCATGTCTAAATATTGACTAAGTATATTTCATCCAAATGATCCCTTTTAAGAAAAAAGGTCAAATTCAACCTGTCTGGTTCACTGTTGTTTTAGAAGGAAATATTTAATGAGGGGAACTGCTATCAGCATTTAACTCTACCTTTGACAAAACGTGTCTATTTCTGTATATCAGCTTCCAAAGTCCTGTACAGCTGCATTCATCCAACCCTGTCTCATAAAACTTACAATCATAGTATATCACCAAATTTTTTTCCCAATTATGAACAATTATGAACATCCAAAGTTTCAGATTGTCATACCAGAGACTGAGTTCACATCCAGAGTCCTGACTGCGGTTAAGACAACAAAAGCACTTTGGTTAAGTTTAAGTAAAAATGGTTGTTTTGGTTAAATGTAAATAAACATGTTGTGTCTGCATCTGGCAATGCAGATGACGAGATGGTGAATTGAAGATGAAAATGTAGAAATTAAAGGCATTATTATATGTATAATGATACCTCTTACACATTTAATTACACTTCATATCACAAATTACTTATCATAAACTGTTAAAAAGGCCAGCTTTTTCATGGTCAAACTATTATTAAGTTTAAGACACTCCTTACTGGACATTTATGGTTAGGCAGGTTTATGGCCACCTATATTAGGACCCCCTTTTTTTGGTCGGGACTTAAATTATGTATGTGTTCCTGCATGTTCCTTTGGTTATCTCTTTCTTAACCACCTGTTCTTGCCAGAGTGTTGTCTGTATGTTCAGCTAAATGTAATTTACCTATTCATTTGCTTAAGAGTATTCGGATGTATTCTATTAAGATGATTAGCTCTATCATTAGCAAGGTATTACTTCGACATTCACAAGATAATTACCATTGTTAAGATGGCTCAATTATTACCATAGTGGTAGCTAAGTGTTTTTGCTAGCAATTCTGATGAATTAAGTTACTCATATAGCATTATCTTGCTTTTGAGTTAATTGGAGATATTTATATATGCGCTCATGCAGATTGCAAGCATCTCTGTACTGGCTGTAACAGTAAATTAATGTCGCTATGCATTCATAAAGCAGTTGCATTCTTTACAAACCACACGTAACTAACACTTGTAATGGAAAAGGAAGAATACTGTACCTTTGCATTAGTTCATTAAACTTCCCATAGTAGTGTCTCATCATGTTCTTAGAGGACATGCTGAGGTGGTTGCCAGTTGCCATTTATATACAAGAAGTCACATTTCGAAAAATAAACATTCAAATCAGCAGTGTTATTTGTGCTTCTGATAGTGAGCCATAACTATCCCATAACCACCTTTCAACTGTGAAAGATATAAACCAACTCAAATCTCAAATCAAATTCCACCTAATATTTAATCAGCGCCAACTCACCATCACATTCCCCATCCCCTGAGCGTAGCGGATAGGGATGAAGGAGGCCCGGACTGTATGTTACTGACAGTCGTGATAAGTTGTGGAGCACACCAAAGCTGTTGAAATACTAGAAGGATGCCAGGATGTGGCAAGTGGCAGGATTCAGGAAAGTCTGATTTGCCTTTCCCCAATATTAAACGTGAACATACTGAATTCTTTTCACCTCAACCACATTAACTAGGCTAAGTGGTTAAATTATCGTAAGTGGCTGTAGAAATCCTTTGTAACATCAAAAAGCATTAAAGAATGGCAGAACAGAGCGTCAGTAGTTTTTAATTATATCTCCTAATGCTGTGCATATATCACCAAGTATGACTTTAGTTTTAATGTAGTTTTTTGTGTGTAAAATTGCTGCAGTGAACACAACTGTGCTGTCAGGTGCAGACACCGCAATAGAGACACTTTGTTGACTGCCACACACTCTCTGCCTTCTACAGCCACCTCAACCGACACCACCTGGATTCTTAATCACTTGTGACAATGAGAGAAACACCTATATGCTGGATTTTAGAGTTAAATACAGTGTTTGTGTTTTTTTGATATATTTAGATGCTTAACAAATACCAAGTGGCGAGCTTTGTCATATCTGTGCCTCTGCTGGTTGGTCCATATTCTGATGGTGTGCACCAAAGCATTCAAGGCACCGACCACCATCACTGATCATTTTGTTTAATCTCAAAAATTGCCCAGCCATCAGCTCTCAGACTTTGTTTTGTTTGTAAAACTACGTCATTTCTCCACAGGAATAATATGTATATCAATATTCATGAGGGATTTGCATTGACCATTTATGGTCAATTGTGGGAGTGTTTTGGGCAGACCATGGGGCTTTCCAAAGGGCGCATATTTTTGAATTCATATTGGAATTTGCGTGGAGGTGTGCGTGCACAGTTTTATTAATCTGATTACTTTTTTACTTCCGCCATTTTCAGCTTTTGTGCGCACATATACGTTCAGTATGGATCCTAAGCACTGTTTCATAAATGAGGCCCCAGATATGTTAATTAACAACATTATATTAATGACTGATAATCTGGACAACAGAGGCCAACAGCAAAAAGTTTGTCCTCTGTAGCATCTACAACCTTCTACCAAGTCCAACAAACCTCGTCCTGTGGGGACAAAAACAAGATCCAAGCTGCACACTGGCAGAGGGAGGGTATAGGTGGAAGCATGATAAGGTCCTGACAACAATAACATCAAAGTTGATGGGGGATACATCACTTTGTCAGAAGCAGAGTGTGGCTGGTACCCACCATAGTGGTTTTCTTGGAGCAGCAGCAGATCTCATCTCTCTCTCGGAGATTAGTAATTATATCTCTCAGGTCAGATTTATTAATCAAGTCTGCAGAGAGGAAGCATAGATGAAGCTCTTGTGAAGAGAGAGCTCTCTCCTTGCACTCCTAAGGACCATACACCACCTGAGGGAGGGGAAGGGCTCTTTAAAATATAATGAGATCATGATGCCTGAGAGGGGAGCAGAAAGCATAGCACAACGGAAACGTATGGCAAGTTTCCCTCCAGCAATGTTTATTTTTCATAATGATTAATTGTATGAGAAAAGCTCATACAATTAGCGTAGCTGAGGACTACCTCAACAATGAAGATGGTTTTTGTTTTTGTTCTTCTAAAAAAGAAGTATGTAATTAAAAATTGATGTTGATTTTGACTCAGATTTTCTGAAACATTGTGTGAAATATGCTTAACAACGTGCAAACACAGTTTCCTACATTTAGAAATGTCACATCTGTGTTTTTTAATCAGGTCACATGTTCCCATTTAAGCCCAGTTTTTTGAACATGCATCCGATCTAACTACTTCTATTTTCATATACTGCATGTTTTGTATACTGTACAGTATGTACAGGCTGTATGAAAATGCTCTACTACTAACATGCTAGCAAACAAGACACTGGTGCTAGTCAGTCAAAACAGCTCTCCAACCTAGCTCAGTGGCTTTCCTGGATGAATAGTGAATGGTTTACTTGTACCTCTGACTCATGTCTTATAGTTTTCTGCTTCTTTTATGGAGCAGTGTTATGCAACACAGCTAGTAATTACCATTCTCCATTCCTTCAAAGATCAGCACTACTTTGTTCAATGGTGCTTATTCATGTGTCTAAGGTATCAAACTTGGATTCAAAGTGAAAGATTTATATGAATTTGTACACCACCCCGATTTGATCCAGAGATTGCCCTGAATCAACTAAATGATTAAAGGTCTGGTGTGACTGGAGGTGGAGATGGGAAGTGGTGGACTGACCCACCAATACTGGTTGGTGGATAGGCTGTGGTTCACTTACCTTTTACCTTAACTGTGATGATGAAGGTCACCTAACCATATTTCCCTAAACCTAACCTAACCCCAACCAAATTGTTGTCACATTATAAAACAGATAAATTTTCAATGATGATTTGTTCAAGTATGAAGACACAGACGGATAATGTGGTCCTGCTGATAGGTGTGTCACATAAGAGAATATCTCCTTCCTGAGGACAGGAACAAACAATGCATTTTGTGTTCTAATTTGGAGGACTTGTTGGATGAATCTCCTGCTTCTAGAACCTTATCAGATATGGGGCTAAAAAACTACACTTCAGATACAAGGTATGCAGTGGTGGCCTGAGATAAGACATTTCACATCCTCGTATTAAGGCATAATAACCAAGAAAATGTAAAAAAGTTTGTCCAGAAGATGGACCACCAAATATGGAGTTAAACCCCTGGAATATGCTCATTTACAAGTAGGAGTTTTGCCTAGTGGTAACACTACATGATCAAGAACCAAGATAACCTGTCTTGAACAAAGTGATGACCAACTGTGTGAGTACGCAGAGTTTTTAGCAGGTCAAAGGTAATAAAAGCATGTAAATGTTTGAACAACAGCAGCTGTTTAATTACTATGAAGCTAATCTTCAGATGATCCCTAAAATACATCATTACACAAGACAAATAAGTCTGCTGATGAATGTAACCAACTCTGACACTGCTTAGAAGGTCCACTAATTATGTAATAACTCTAATTAACAGCAGCAAGATTTTTACTGATATTATTTACTACTGAGTTGGTAATTACCTACAACTACTGTTGTAGGTAATGCCACATTCAAAGTACAGTACACAACTACTGTTCACACATGGCATAAAATAGAGAACGGTGAAATCTCTCCAAATTACTGGTGGGGCCTTTAGATTTTGTGTTTCTCGTCAGACCACAGTAAATGAAGTTCTTGAGGAAGTTCTTTGCAAGAAAGAGCAGAGTCTTGTCGAGCCTGTCTATGATAATTTAGTAGTGAAGTGACAGTAGGGAAAATTAAGACATAAAATAATAAGACAGCTCATTTCATTGGTACCTTTCAAACAATGGCACCATCTCACATGTGTCTGTTGTCTCAGATGAGTTGGGGCAGTCTGTACATGTGATATGTCAGAGGATGAGATGAAGGAGTGGGTGATGAAGAGCTTCTCAACAGGAGCTTCTAAAGGAGAGGATAATTGTCTGACCTTTGCTAATAAAGAATCCAGAAGGCAGAGAGATGGGAATGATGAAGACACAAATGGACTGAGGAGCAATATCATCTTTCTGTCCACATTATATTGCTGTAATAGACGTAATAGACATAACTCGCTCACGACTAACAGAAAGTGGTGAATATTTCCTGGTTATTTAAAGCATTTATATATGAGGATAACTGTGTACTCAAGGACAATGTCATACCATTTTAATCAAGCTATTGTGCTCTGTGATGTTCAGTAGATTTCTCTTAGAGGCATCATGTGATCCTTACATTTGGACATCTTAACACTTAGATTTAATAAAGGAAAGCAGAGACTCTGGGGCCCCTCAGCTGAGTAGACTAGGTTTCCTTATTAGATACTGTACCTCTAATTTTCTGGTCCATATGTCCCTGGCCTTTAATGTCCTCTTCCAACAATCAGCTCTCTGTTTTAAACAGCGAGTGTCTTTCACAGAGACCCCTGATCCCTAGCACTGTCAGAAATGCCACAAAATTTAAACTCATGGCAAACTGAGCACGGTCTTTGAAACCTCATGATTTATTCATAAGCTGTGCTTTATAGAGCTGTGTGCACTGGAAAGAAAAACACATTAAATAGAACGTGGCATAAAGCAGAAATGGTGAGAGCCGGCAAAATCACATTAAAAGGAGAGGATCTCCCTGGAGCAGTGCTCTGTGAGGATTTAGGATCTGAGTCCTGCATATTATTGAGGGGGATGCTTGGTTTGTGGGTGGGCAGGCCACCCATGGAGGAGGGAGAAGGTGGGAGGAGAGCAGGATTTGATGGAAGTGGAGACAATGAAAGTGTAGAGAGACAGAAAAAGCAAAAGTGGAGAAGATTAAAGTGAATGTGAATCTATAGTTCTTCAAGAACTACCTCTCTCTTCATCTGTGTGTCTGCAGCAAACAGCAAACACAATCTGTACTCCGTGAATGTCTGCAGCAGACTGAACATAACAATTGCTAAATAAACTGGGATTAATCAACACACACTCAACCCAAACCATTATGTGCTTCATTTTAAACCTTATGATAACCTCAACCTAATCCTAATTATACTTTAAACACTTTATCAAAATCCCTCACCCTAAATTAACCTTAATCATTAAATTTGCTTTCTTTCTGAAAGCTTAAACCACACAGGACTGTTCAATGAAGTGATGGAGACACAGGAACCAAAACGAGGCTTATGCCCTGCCAGATTATTGGCCCCAGTGTTTCATACAAATACCGAAGCTTTCGATAGTTAGAGGACTGACTTTCATGTTGTACATGTCTTCTTACTACAGAGTCTAGAAACCCTTAACTTCTGTTATGTGCCAGGTACATCCACAGGGGATCAGGGCTGTTCCAACTATATGAATCCCAATCTGTTTCAAATCCCTCACAGTATACCCAGAACAAACAATGGATCTGATTACACCATTATCACGATTCAAAGATTTCAGGACCCAGGTGCAGGCACACAAACAGTTGAAGGTTTTCTCTTGCACTACATCACCTAGACTCTAGAGGCACATACTTTGTGAAGACATGGATGAATTTATCCTTTACAAAGAGCTCTGAGAGCGAGTTAACTGTTGAGGTAAAAACACATAAACAGATGCCTATGACAGCTGCATATTTTTCATCTCATAAACCTCCCATCGTCATCCTCACTACTTCACTCATCCATTCTCCTGCTGTTCCTCTATCTGCCCACCAAGTTTATTCCTACCTTAGTCAACACCTGATCCTCATCTGCCAGCACAGCTGCCCATCATCCCCCCAATCTATCAGATGTGTATATATACTTGCCCCCTTACCATTGTCCTCTGCTAGAATGTCACTGTTGCAAAATTTGTCATTTTACTCTAAACACCCTGCCTGTTACCTGTTCCTGTTACAGCATGCCTGCTACCTGATTCCTGTCACCAATTCTAGCTAACTGTACCAGTGTTTCCACCTGGTGCCTGTATTCCTTCCTTCATGTCTTCCTGTCTTGCCCTCCAGTGCTTATTTTCCTGCTCAGATGTCTGTTGCTGTATGTAAGCCTTTCCATCTATCATCACCTTTAAATAAAGTCATGTATCTTTAGTTCTCTGCTTGTGTGTCTGAGTGTCAGCAGTTGGGTCCTCAATCCTGTGCTCTATACTCAAACTGTCATTGCCAGCAGTTTCAATTATGACACACAATACAAGTATAAACATATATGTCTTGGAAACATCTTCCATCTGCAGGTGACTTTGTTAACAGCTCTTATCTTCAAACATTTGGGAAAACAGCTCCCAACTGTGGACATGGTTTCAGTGTTTTTTTTAATGGGAAAAGAATAAAACTTTAAAATATGTTGCTTGATGACATGGAATTTTGAGTTTACTCAAACTGAAATATGCACCTGTTGCAATCATCAAGTTATCATCTAATCATTTCACTGCGGCTGTAGTTTCATCCATGAAAATTAAAAAAAATCTTGAAATGTCACAAAAAGTTTTTATGCTTTGCTGAAGTATGAAGGTTGATGTAGGGATAAATCAAAATGCAACAGTGCAATGGAAACAGACTTAGTGAATAAATGCTGTCGTACATGTATCATGTGACTTAAACGTCAATTGTCACTTCCTGTGAAGAGAGGAAGACATCAGATCTTTGTGGAGAAATGAAGAGATTGGAATATTCCTAACATTAATACATTAAACAACTGCCCCCTACATGGTTGGCAGGTATTGCGGCTTACAGTCCACTGTGTCCTTCACTGTCACAGCCTGTCATTGTGGTCCTGCCACTGTGATATCTTCTACCTTGCTGACATTTAAAAAAAAGTGACTTGACAGTTTGAGTGGAATCTCTGTATCTGTGTAACAATTCAATCTCTATGCACACATTTAGAGTCAAACCCAGTGTGTCAAATGGTAGCTATGTGTCCAGAAATATTTATTGATTAAACAGTCCAACAGCTACGTTTATGTGTACGTGCATGACAAAAATTACATGCAAACATCTGAGGCGCACTTATTTTCCATTTTAGTTAAATTTGCTGACTTTCTTCAGTTTATGTGGTGTTTTAAGACACATTTTCAGATACACTGGAAGCAAATGGCAGTGGTGAATCATCAGAGAAGTACCAATGTTTTCAGTAATTGTAAAATGTTATGAAAAAAAGAGGCACCTTGATTTTTGTATCAAGGCAAGAATTGCCTTGATACAAAACCTAATTTCTGGGGAGAAGAATGATAATTTATTTCCATCTTATTAAAAGTAACCTAATATTGCTCAGTCAAAGAGGGAGAGGATAGCTGCTGGTTACCATTTTGTACATTCTTGCAGTTGTATGGTTCTATCTGTGGGCAGAATGTCACAAGTCAAAAGGAATATTCTGCTAATTTGTTTGTAGAAAACATGTATTGAATGTACATGTAAACCAGTATAACCAAAATATGGCCACCGTTATATTTATACCATCTTTAACTTTCATTTATTACTATCTCTGCATGTAAAAATTGCACATTTTATGTATGACATTTGCCAAATTTGGGCACAGATGGTCCCATGAGTGGTACTACGGAACATTTTCTCTTTACATGCATTGTGAAGAAAACAGGCTAAATTATCTGCTGGCATTCCAGCATATGCAAGTAAAGATCCATGCCATATGAATGTTAAGGTGATAAGGGGTCGTCCAAAGACCGAAGCACTGTCCTCTGTTTGTCAGAGCGTGTTGACTCAAATTTGGGACCCAGAACTCATCACTGCACCCTCCGAGTCAACATCTGGGGCTGCAAGGCCATAAAAATGAGGGGGGAAAAGAAGGTTTGGTTAGTATAACAGTTTTTTTGAAAGGCATTGTTATAGTGAAAGGCAGACAATCATAAAAATTTCTAGGCGACAGAGAAGAGGATGATCAATCCAGCCAGCTTCAAATGTTTTGAGGGATGCTTGTAGACATTGTAGAATAATGTAGTGAACACAGAGAAGGTACAATGTGAGATGTCAAGAAGACCATCTTCATCAAGTATGTGAAGCACATAATAGATGCGAGTAACAGCTATCAAACATCACACCACAATGCCCGGTATATATCTAGCTAGTGCCACACAGGTATTTTGCGTTATGCTTGGAAATTGTCTATTATATTGCTTTCACTGCCTTTCTACCATATATCACCAGCTATATTGTTGTCTTTGTCATGCTTTGTGTTGGCATAAATCATCACATCAGGCTACAAAACCATTACATTAGACTATATGAATGAATGTTCAGACATTCCAGGGTATTTTGTTCTGCGAACAGCTAATGTCGCACATACCGCCCATGCATTTCTTGCTAAGGTTTTGTAATGCGCAACTCATTCCCTGTGCTGAGGGAATCAGGTGGACCTATTATTGCAAATCTCAAGCAAAATATCAACTAAATAGCAAACCTTTCTAATTCAATGCCACGTTCATTGTTTAGCAACTTAACCCATAACTAATTTAGCCATTTCTTCAAACCATTACAAAAAAGTTGAAGAATGTTCTCTTCATTGCTAGCTACACTACTGTATATTGCCATGATTAGCTAAAAACAAGAAGGCAGCCTACAAACGTTAGATTCAACTTGATTTTCCACCTCCTGTAGACCCATATTTCAATGTTATAGTCTCCAGAGTTATCTAGTTCGGATTAGTCTATTAATCAGGAGTTTTTCTGATTTGATTGATATTTGAGTGTCTGGGCCACAGGCTATCTACCCATTGGCAGAATACAGGAAAAAAACTACTTGAAAGGTTTGCCCCACTGGCTCCACAGTTGGATAGCGAAAGTATATTCCTGATTGGATAGTCAAATGATATGTTAATCTCAGCATCCCCACTGACTATTCAGAAGGAAGTGTCAAATGTGGCAAAAAAGTACTTGCACCCGAAGATTTAATTTGTACTTTAATTCGTAGCTGGAAACCTGGGATTCACTCATAAAATTGAGTTTTGTTTGAACTTTTTTTTACCGACAGGTGTGTAACTGCAAACCTTTGTGCAAATTTTCTTTATGCCCACAGACATTGGAAATTACTTTTGCAAGTCTTTTTCATTTCTTCACAAAGTGTCATGCACAGCCACAGATCTCCTAATGGATTCAAAAATTAAATTTTTTTCAGACATTTCTTACACATTCAAACATTTGAATGTATTAATACAAACTGTTTTCACACATTCAGTTATGCAGTCCCAGTAGTTTTTATCCTACTTTGAGCCTGTAGAAAGCTTGTTCCTTTCTTAAAGAAACTGTCTGACTGTGTGGTAATGCTACACGTTCTTGCCAGGGCTAGAACGGTCCCTGTCACAGTGATTATTAGAGTAGGGCCAAAGCACTGACTGGTGTGAGGACCTTATTGAAATCAGTATGATCATTAATATTATTAGGACCCTTGCACCATTAGTGCAAGGACCCTATTGAAACTGCTGTTTTTATAATAATATTAATAATAATATTATTATTATGACAAATGAATTGCATTTTTAAGGGGCTAAAGTGCTCAAAAACTCACAAAACTTCGCACATTAGTCAGACGTGAAAACTTACATGTTTTTTGGGTCTTTCGTATGGGTGTGGCAAAATGGCTAGATAGGGCCACCAATAAAATTTCAACGGAGTAGTTTCACCTACAAGTATAAAAACCTGTAGGCACAATAAATATCCCAAGCCCCTAAACCAAACAGGAAATCAGCCATTTTGAATTTTGAAATTTTGGCTCAGTTTTTACCATTTACAGGCATTGTACTTTAACAACGTCAAATATGGTCAGTGCAATCTTAAGACCTTTGTGATGCTAACTGTCAAAACTTTTGAGTTTTCGTTGAATGGCATGTCTGTGGCGGCATGGTGAATTTTTCGATGTTTAGCCATTAAACAGGAAGTTGTTGTAACTCATTTATAAATTGTCCAATCTTCCCCAGACTTCACATGTTTCATAAGAGTCTGGCCTGAAGACATCTACATGCCCATATTCAGTTACACTCCTTACTACCTACTGGAAACAGGAAATTACATATTTAATACTTTGACATACTCCTCTTAGTGGGTTCAACCAGATCCACCTCAGATGTGGTCAGGAAAGCCTTAAGACCTCGATGATGCTTTATTGTGGAGATTTTGAGTTTTCCATTGAACGGCGTTTCCATGGCAATGTTTTCACATGCAAACAGAAACTGTTTGTAACTTGTAACTTGAATCCAAATCATCAGATCAGATCATCAGATCATCAGACCAAATTTCATGTTTGAAAAGAGTCCCGGCCTGAAGACATCTACAGGCCAAAATTGACTGATAGTTGCCAGTGGGTTACTCATAGTAACCTGCTGAAAACAGGAAGTAAGCCTTGTGAGGCTATCATCATTTTATTTACATAAAAGTTTCATGATCTTGTCTGCAATTGATATGTAACAACATAATGCATGTTTGTTGCATATTCTCTAGCACCACATTCTAGACATAGGAATTATTACAAAATGTGCAATACATCATCTCTGCCACCACGCACTCCATGCAGGAAATAACATCTTAGTCGTTTGTGCAGTCTCCGATGGTTGCAAAAGTGCATAGCTGCAACAGCTTGCATCCTTCCAGCACCCCAGATGTGTACGACGGTCCAAGGGCCCAATTATTGCTGCATGTAGCTTTAATTATTATTATTGTAATTCTTAGGACAAATAAATTGCATTTTTTAAGGGCCAAATTTGCTTTAAAACTCCTGAAACTTTGCACGTGTCAGACGTGATGAAAATGTATGTTTTATGGGTCTTGTGCAGTGGCTCTGTAGTGCCTCCTACAATATTTCAATGAAGTAGCCCTGTGGTACATTTCAACTACATGTACAAAATTCAGTAGGCACATATAACATCCCAAGACTTACAAAAAGCCTCTTGGAGCCACACTGTAAACCTAAAATGAAATCAATAATTTCAAATTTACTTTGCAATTTTGGTGCAAGTTTTGCCATTTACAAGCGTTGTACTTTAACATACTCCTCCTAGACAACTGATCAGATCGACTTCAACTTTGGTCAGCGCAATCTAAAGATGTTTGCAATACTAAATTGCAAAGATTTCAACTTTTTTTGAATGGCATGTCCATGGCAGCATGGCAAATTTTAATGTTTTGACATGAAACAGGACATCGTTGTAACTCAAACATACGTTGTTAAATCTGCTCCAAACTTCACACATTTGATGAGAGTCTTGGCCTGAGAACACCTACATGCCAATATTCAGCCACAGTCATAGAACTACATACTGGCAACAGGAAATGACGAGTTATAGTTTGATGTACTCCTCCTAGCAGGTTGGCCACATCTATTTAACATTAGGTTGGAAAAGCCTTTAGACCTTTATGGTTCTGTATTGTGAAGCTTGTCAAGTCTGACGGCAAAAGGACCTGGGTTCAAGCCCCTTTTAGAGTCTATCTAGGCACTTCCTTGCCTCCTGCACAATACAAATATGCGACTGGTGGACACAGTAAGTGATGTTTAATCATTGGTTCTGTATGTGAAGATCATGCAAATTCAGAGCCATGACATACGACATGCATTAGCACTGTGACTGCAACTCCCCCCATGGGCTCAAAGTGCGTGGGCCTGTTCAACGCTGCTTGCAACTTTTATTTTGTTTGTCAGGAGAAAATGTGATCATCTCAGATTCCTTGACAACTGGCAAACTCCATCTGCTGATGAAGGTCATGTCATATGATCAAAAACCTCAAAACAGCTACCAGTGAAAAATGTAACAGTTCTCCTGATTTTATCTTCTGTTTCTTGCCTTGATTGCTGCACTGTAGATGAAAGGAGCTTTGGTTAAAAATCACCACTGCCATGCAGACACCACTTGTGGATCCATTTATTTAAAAATGCTGAACACATTTGATGAGTCAAATCAAATAATTTTTCTTCACAATCCATCCACAATCCATTTAAAGTAGTTTGGTGTTTGCAGTGATAGAATACAGCTCTGTGTGCTTCCGCCTCTGTAAAGCAACATGAGAATATGAAAAAAAAATGTATAATATCTGTCATATCTGTCATGACTGGACAGCATATGATTTAACACCATCTCAGCAGGAAGAAAGACATCTATTAAAATAAAATGTCTTTCATCGGCAAAACTTTTACCACTATGTGAGTAAATTGGCTGCACTAATGTGTTTGTGGCTGTTCAGGTTACTGTCCGAAAGAGAGAGGGAGAGATTAAAGAAATGGTTATTATTGCTGCAGGAAATAATGACAGAAATATACACCATTCAACCACAACATTAAAGTTTCTTAAGTAAATGTCACACTTCACTCACTCCAGGAGCAACAGGTTTTTCGACAAAATAATTCAAGGTGGTGGTGGACCAGCAGGAGTCCAACCATGAACCAATTCTGTTATGCTCCCTGTTTGACTAAATCTTACATTTAAACAATGATTTCTGCAGATTTTGTTAGTGGTAAACAATGATCTTAATAACTATACCAACTATTCAATGACACATGGAAATCTAAGGGCTGCAGTGATGCACAGACTTACTGTGTGCGATCTAGTGTGCGATCATGATACAGCAGCAGCTTCTTATACATCAACATAACTTTGTGTAACCTTCCAGTCACTAGTTGTATCACTTATCTTTGACCAGATGCGATCATGAAGGCGGATGTGTGTTCAGTCTGACAAGATGCTTCTGCAGGAACATGTACTAATGATTAAATTACTGTAATTTCTCTAGACTTATGTTGGGACATAGGGCCTTTATCCTTAAAGTCAAACTAAAATCTGAATGCTTCTCACTAACTGTGTTAGGAAACATAAACTATAATGATACTGCAGCTTCCAATTTTTCTAAAAGCGTTAAAACCATTTTTGGGTGTAGAAACAGAGTCACAGCTTTAGGCCCTCAGTGGGTGCTGCCATTGCAACAGTTGACTGACATGTGATGGCTTGCGTTGCCAGGAGACATGCTGTCAATTTCTTACTGCAGTTATCCCATTTAGCACACGAGGCAGTAGCAGCAGCACCCTGCAACTACATAATTTCGGTTTTAAAGCTCCGTGACTCAGAAAAATTTATGTTTTAAATTTAGATATCTTGTCAGCCTCAAGCACAACGTGAAGCTGCAACATTAAACTGTCCTGTAACTAACTATCTAATGTTCACAATTACAATATGATGGTGGTTTGATATCTCTCCATCCCCTCAGTTTAAAGTCCAAACTCACAAGGGCCTTTTTTATAGCACACATTAACAGGGATAGAGTAAAAACAAAAATTATATTAAAAAAGAGAAAAATGTGAAAAACAGAAAGGAAATGTCAATCATGTAGTTGACTGTGTAGACAAGTTTGTACATTAACTCAAATCACATCTAATAGAGAGGAGAAAGGAGCAGTCTGCACCTGTGAGTCTTCTATCCAGTGCCATGATGAAAGTTAACCTTTCTGACTGTTTCTATTTTTTTTCCAGTTTAAGGAAATAAAGAACGGTTGTAATCCGGCGAGACTGAGTCATCTTGGTAATAAGGTGACAGAAGCTAGATTTTCTTTTTTGATACAGAGAGAGGGAGAGATCCTGAATAAAGCTAAATGGGTATGGTATAACAGTATCTTCAGTAATATCTTATATGGTGTTAAAAATATCTGTTCTTGAAAGATGAAAAGTGCAAAAACATTCAATAGGTTTGCAGTTCAGTGCTGACATGGCTCAGATGATGGGAGAACATTTTTCTGGTGTAATAGGTACCATGAAAAGTTCTCTATGCGGGTCTAGTGCGGATAGAGGAGTAATGCACAAGATTCAAAATATCAGACCACCGTTCACTTGGGATTAACTCTCCCAAATCCTCCTCCCTTAAAACCGTTGTGGGGTCTGATTATTATGAAATGAATTGTATTTTACACAAGCAAGATTAAGCCATTTACTTTAACAACTTTAACAAGCATCAAATATGCCAGCCCATGCCGTCCAATATGATATGTATCCATGGGGAAAGCCACAAACCCAGGAAGTCTAGAACAGACAAAAAAACATACTAGTAAATATCTGTAAAAATGTTGCTTTGGCAGTGAATATTTATAGAGTAGGTATATACATTATTAATCTATAAATCCTTAAATTTGCAAATACTTGACCTGGACCAAATTGGGAAAGCAAAAACATTATTTCTTAGCGAGAAGGGACATAAGTGAATTCACACTTAAATCCTGAGTGACACTTTCACAATAACAGTTTTACAAAATTATCATTGTTCTGAGATGCTGGCTTACATTTATGCATTCAATGACAAGGCCCAATTGGAGGACCCCCACCCCAGTTTGATCCCAGACAAACTAGTTTGTTATTCATGATTATGACGTGACACAATTGACATTAATGAGAAAAGTAGTTCACATCAATCAAATCAAATCACCATAGCAGCCTGGAAAACATTTTCGTATTTGTTTGAACACTAAATGAAACAGAAGCACATTAGTGTACATAAATAATCCTGACAGCAATCATTTACCAAAATATATGCAATACAAAATAAATAAACTAACATCTATGTTGCTAGACTGGAACACATTTCCCTGTACTTACAGGAGATTTAGATGGAATCACACTTTTACGTTGTACAGTGTCTTTTAGTTCCTGAGTGTATCTGCTGCCCTCAGTGGCAGTAAAGCTTCTCAAAACAACTGTACATTGCCACATGTAAATTAAAATCATGGTAATTTGTGTAAATTACATGGAAAAGAACATTAATCAAAAATTAACCAACCAATAAATTAACCAAAGTAGTGCGTCCAAATAATAACTAAATAAACTTCTTTGTATAAAAACCAGTTCAGAAGTAGAAACGGATGTAGAAAAAGGTGGCACACATTCAAAGCAAACAATGTCTGTAGATTTTTACACTTTCTTAAAATATCGATGTGTTGACCATAGGCACACCTCTCTGTACCCGCCTCTTTTGGCTGTCTGGGAGTTTACAACTGTATGTGGGTGCTGCAAGCCTGTGTTGAATCAAGTCTGCCTTAATTTCCTTTATATCAAGCTGGGCAAAAGCTGTGCAAATAGTCTTATCTTTGCCTTTCTGCTCGGCCAGAACCTGCAAATTTTGAACAGCAGCTTCCCCTTGAAATTTCATCAAAATTCATGTAAAATAAAGAGCTGAAACAAGTTAATACAGAATATACAGGGGCTTGAGAAAGTATTCAGACCCCTTCAACTTACTGTGTTGTAAATAATCGTAATGCATAAAATTACCATTTTTGCCTGTCAATCTACATTCAATAACCAATAATGACGTTATGAAAATGTGTTTTTGCAAATTTGTGGAAAATCAAAAGCTGAAATCCCTCATTTACAAAAGTATTCAGACCCTTAAGTCAGTACTTTGCAGAAACCCCTTTGGCAGCAATTACAGCTTCTAGTCTTCCTGGTCTCTAAAAGCATTGCACACCTAGATTTGGACAGTTTATCCCATTCTACTGGTCAGGTTCTCTCGAGCTCTGTTAGATTGAATGGGAAGTGTGAACTGCCATCTTCAGGTCTCTCCACAGATGTTCTATGGGGTTTAAGTCTGGGCTTTGGCTAGGTCAGAGACTTGTCCCAAAGCCACTCCAGCTTTGTCTTGGTTATGTGCTGAGGGTCATTGTTGTGCTGAAAGGTGACCCGTCGGCCCAGTCTCAGGTCATGTGCACTCTGGAGCATGTTTTCTTCAAGGACCTTTCTGTATTTGGCTGCATTCATCTTTTCTTCACTGGTCCCTTCTGACCAGCCTCCATGTCCCTGCTGCTGAAAAAAAAAATCCATAGCATGATGCTGCCACCACCATGCTTAACTGTAGGGATGGTATTAGCCAGGTGATGAGCAGTGCCTGGTGTTTGTCAGACATACTCTAGAGTTCTGTCCAAAGGTTTCAGTTTTTGTCTCATCAAATTAGACAATCTTTTTCCTCATGCTCCTTTAAATACAATTTGGCAAACTCCAATCTACCTTTTACTCAAAATGGCTCTCAGTTGTCTTCAAAAACCTTTGTGTGTGTATGTGTGTGAGTGTGTATGTGTGTGTGTCTGTGTGTGTTACATATAGTATATCTATGTATCATGCAATACATTTTGCATTGTAAATGCATAATGGAGCCACTGCTGCACAACTGAGTCATCCTGTTTTTTCTTGAGGTGTATGGCTAAATATGTAGAGCTGAATTTATGTGTTTTCATAGAGGACCTAGGTCGGGGAGCCTCAGGGGGTCCCTCACAGTCTGAAAAGGGAGGAAATGCTTTGTGATTAGAACCATATGTTTTACAGGAAAACAACTGCCTTATTTAAGAGTCGGTGGTCAAGGCTGATTTTCAGAGTGGTTCATTGGCTTCACACCCCCTCACGAGCAGATCTGCAGATGCTTGATTTGACGCTGTACTACTTTGTAATGAACCTTTATATGCAATCAAGATGGTGTCAGCGGAGTCTCCTTCATCTTCTTTACATCATCATCACCCTCTAATAAACTACATTCTCTTTCTGCATAGACACATATTTATACATGTGGCACAAATACATGTTGAGTTAAAACATAATGTGACTACAAGGGTGTAAGTTTGGTTTCAAAAGTTAAACAGGCATTAAATCATTTTTTTCAGGAAAAACTTGCAGAGGTGTTTGCATTAATTTTGCAGCCCTGGGTAGTGTCTGCAGGCCTACCTCTCAAGCTGCCGGTGTAACTTCCACCGATCAGAGGGTGGAGCAGGAGCCTCTGCATCCTTTTGTGATTACATGGATAAAATAAAAATAAAAATTAAAAAAAAATTAAAAAAAACAGATACCGTGTATTTGAAAATATGTAAAAAAAAAAACATAGTGACAATATTATACAGGAATGAAATAAGCCAAGAGTGTCAAATCCAATCAAATGGGCATGAAAACAGAAACCAAGGCTGGAGTACATAAACACCAGCAAGACAGTGCAACCTGTTGGATTAAAAAAGACTTCGGAAACTCCCGGGGATAAGCCAACTCACCGTAATGTTTTGTGGCCCAACCTATAAAGTCAGGCAGCAGAACATGACAAGGGAAGGGATCGATATACTAGGAGAACTGACAAGGGATGTCAGATGAGTAGAAAAATCCTCAAGAAAGGCCATTGAGCTTGCACAGCCCTCTACCCTGGAGAGAAGCTGTCACTGTGGATTCAGGTGAGGAGCGTCTTCTATGCTGTCCTCCTCTGTCTGTAAAACAAACCCTTGTTCAAACCCTGTTCACCCTGCTGGCTCCTACCCCTCCAGGTAGCTGTTCTCGACAACTCAAGGTTAGCCACGTGGAAATGTCACGCAGATGGTGTCTCTGTAGTGGCAAGTGAAGACAAGCTTAATGTAATTAAAGGTCATTTTTATGCAGGGAAAGTGTACCTACAAACCGCTCTCCGACTGGTGTCAATCTGTCGCAGCATGGCATCTTTTCTGCACAATGACATTATACACAGCAATTTCATCTCCTGCAGCATGCACAGTAGTGCTCCCGCTCTGGTGTTTTGTTGATGTTGTCAGGATTCTTTGGGTTCAACATCAGCTGCCCTTGAACGTCTGAGAGGCTAAATGAGAAATCTGCCTCACACTCTGCTTTGGAGGGGAGGATGGGGATGGTGGTGGGGTCTCTTTTTAAATGCAGCTCAGAATCTAACAAAACATAATGTGTAGACCTGAACTGGCCTTAAACAGTTATACTGGAAAACTTTTATAATTTTTCATTTGAAAATGCAAATTACTGTGTGTTTCCATCCACTCCTGCTGTGTGAACATGAGTTGACTGGTTGATGGAGATAAACAGCTGGTTGATCAAATTTTGTAGTTGCTGCCATTAAACCATTGCAGAAGAAGAGGACACAATGAGACGAGATAATTCAAAAAGCTCCAGTCAAAGCTCAAATGATGGAATACCATGTGGAAAACATGATGGAAATCTGACATTTCTGTTTGTTCCATGTATTAATGTGAGGAAGGTTCTAGTCTCCTCCTGGCTCCACACAGATCTGATGTTTCCATCTCTTTCCTGGAAGTAAATAGTGAAACTTAAGTCACAGGCTTCAAGGTTGTCAGCATTTAGTCAAGTCTGTTTCACTATGGCTTTTATCAACACAACTAGCTATACACCTAAGATAACAAGAAAACCTTTTTACACTGATTAAAACTGTTTTTTCCTTCTGTTTCTACTCAGATTGTTTGTGCAAATTGAAATTGTGCATTTTCAAGTAATTCTCTGAGAAAAGCAGAGTTTTCAACATCTTTAACAGTGCAGAAGGCCTCATGGTAAGTTTCTAGTGAGTTGTAGTTTTGGCACATTGTGATGTCCATGCTTGTTCTGTCCTGCGCACACTAGGCTACAGATTTTCTGGAAAAACTGTGTTTCCAATGCGAAGGAAATGACTCAAATGAGGCACATGGTGAAGATAACCTCTACAGCCATCCCTCACAGTCAGCCATATAAAGTTATTGTCCACTTTGTTATGCACATGCATGGGCAGCTGTGAATCAGGAGGTAGAGCTGGCTTAAGTGTTTTGAGTGGTTGATAAGACTAGGAAAGTGCTACATTAGCAGTCCACTTACCATTTAAACCTATACTGTCCAATACAACAGCGCTGCCATGACGTTTATCTTTCTAAAGTTTATAATGTGTGTTGACGCTGTAATAGAAGTTTTCATTCACTTCTACGTTTTAGCATTGACAAAAACCCAACATTAAAATTTCATGAAGTCACAATTTATGGCAAAACTGTTGGGTTGTACAATTGATTGTACAGGTGCACTAAATAAAGTGGACACTGAATGTATGTCAGCTTGAACATGGCTGCTGACAGTCCAGCAAAAGCTTTAAGGATTAGGCAGCATGTGCATGAGGGCCTAGACCTGAAAACTGAAAATAAAACTTACTCTTGTCACTGTTTGGTTACTCTCTTGTCACATACTACTTTTTTGGTTTAACTTTTGTAAAGCTGCTCTACTCAATTTTTTTTTTTTTTTTTAAACCATGGCTCAAATGACTGTAAGAGTGGACACACGTACTGACACAGAGAATTATCACTTAGTGCTGCAGAGCATTTTATCATCTTTTAGTCCATTGTTTTTGAGAAAAACAGGACTTAAAAAGTTAACTCAGGTGGACACTAACATAACTAAATAAATGCTAATGTTGCTTTTCCTCTGCTGGCTTTGTAAACACACAACTGTTTGCTGACAAGTTCACCATACATAAGGTGATGATATATCAAAACTGTGATGTGTGTGTGATGTTCAGCTTGCTAAAAAAGTGATTAGTGCTGCTTTAAGTTTGTCTGACTTATTTCAGTTCAGTCAAGTGGATGAACATATCAAACAAATACTTCACTTGAAAAGCTTCATATGTTTTACAGTGTGTTGTTGAGCACTGTTGATGATGGAAGGAAAGCTGAATATTGATGAATGAACCACCAACCCAAACACTTTGATCTGAAATGTCAGAAGGCCTAGGACACCATATGCAGTAAATAAAGATCATCCTCATTATTATTATTATTATTATTATTATTATTATTATTAATATTATTATTGTTCGGCTCTACTAAAGGTATAAATAAGTAGTGAATAGTAGGATGATGTCCTGCTCTTATCCTCTTGGCATCTGGGGCCTGAAACAAACAGCTATGCAGTTTTGGAAGAACTGCACAGAAGTGTTGGTAATTTTAAGGTGAAAGAAGCTTTTTTTAGAGCAGAGTTTCTCCATGAATAGAATCTAGAAATTCATTCATTCATAATTCAAACATGAGTCCATCAGAGTTCAACACTGAGAGGTATGTGTTGACAGTGCATCTCTGTAGTTAAGAGTCTGTGACTGTTTTCTGTTCTGCAGTGAGGTGCTGTTGTAGCTTCTGTTGACACCAAATATTTTCATGAGGGATGATGGTTTTTCTGCAGGAGGTGAGAAGTCATAAATGGTGCACAGTGTCTTTTAAAAACTCCACAGCGTTTAAGTGACATTGTGTGTGTGTGGAACTAAAAGAGAGGTTGGCAAGAGCATTTGGATGGTTGTGAAAAAGGCAGCATGTTGCCTCAGGCAGTGGAATGCATCTGAGGAGCAGGTGAAAGACTCTCACACCTACCCTAAAAGCTTTCTGAAATAGATTTTATCCCAACAAGGTGACACCCTCAACTCATCTGTCTTGTCCACAGATACAAAGCCGAGGTGGAGGTGTGAGTGAGGCAGTGTGTCAGCCTGTCTGTACCTCTGTCTGTTCCTGCATGCTGTGGTCTGTACACTTATTGTCAGATGACCACAGCACATTCATTAGCCATTTTCATTGTGAATTAGTTTAAATTCCATGATTATGTTTTTCTGAGTTACAATGACTATACAAACATAAGTCAACTGAATCTAGTGTTCAAAGGTATGATAGTCTCCAGAGACACATGAAGATGTGGCAATTAATGTCTAAAGCCCTGCTAGAGGTACAATGCTCATTACACTTTAAACAAAAATATTACAGTGTTGGAAGGACCAGCCCAGACACTGACAGTTTAGCTGTTCTTTTAGCTTTATCAGAACTGGAGCTACAAAAGCGAAGTTTGTAGCTCCTGCTCTTTAAGCTCTTTTTTTTTTCTCCAAAAACAGCTATTTGCAGCGACTGGAAACAACACAGATGAGAGAAATGATGAGAGGAGTAAATTACGCCATATTTACAAGTTATTAATTTTGCGTTTGTTGCGGTATTTTGTTTCATTCATTTTCAATTTAATCATAGATTTGTTTTATTAAACAGTACAGTAACACACACAGCTCACCAAAATCAAATAATTATTGAGGCTGAACTGGGAGAGTGTAATCTGACTTTAAATGCAGTTCAAAATTTTAGGTTTAATGTATTTATATATTTATGAGGATTTTGAGTTTATTTCACTTTGTGTTGCTATTAGACAATTAATGTAATAGAACAATTACAGCTGATTGAGTTGTAATTTATTGTTTTGATTTCTGTTTGTTGACTTAACTGCCAAGCTCTTACATGTTTTAATGAAGTGCACTGAAACTAGTCAAAGGTGTTAGACAATCAGTCAAGATTTTCATTTATTCGACTGGATCACTACCAGTGTTGGGTTTTTTTTTTTTCAACTGATTACAATGATTTCAAACTTTAACAATGTTTATCTTGTCCGGCCAACAGTCCAAAATTTTTAATTATTAAAATAAATTCAAATGACTAAACTAACTGAAAGGACCTGCAGCAAATCCTAACATATGCCCATTCATTGTGCAGATCATATTTCACAGCTGGAAGTGTGAAATATTAGGCATTTTTCCATGAAAACAATGCCCAAAAGCCACAGTGCAATTCAAACACTGCAGTATTCAATAAATAATGATCAGGAGCCAGAGAAGACAGCTAATAAGATAAGTGAGCAAAGAGTATGAGAAAACCACAGACGTCCTGTGCTACAGTGTGTGTGTGTGTGTGTGTGTGTGTATATATATACGTAAGTCAACCTGTAGATATAAAGGGACTGTGTGCAAAAGAAAGGCCAGTCATTGTATGTTGAGAGACATGCTGCCCTCGTCACGTGAGCTGGTTTCCAGGAGGGAGAACAGAGAGGACAACTCCCTCAGCCTCTGACTGGACTCTGGACTCTCTGGGGTCAAACATTTTAATAATTCCTGTGTGGTGAGTGATGCTACTACATGTGTACAGCTGCTCATGTTGACATGCACCAGAGGATGCTTTCTGTTTGGATCTGATTTCTAGTGTAAAGTCATGTGATTTCACTGTTCACCAACAGAACTAAATATAAAATCTGTGCTTGTGTTTTATACAGTCTGTAGGTCACAGGAAGCAACAGTCAAATAAAACAAAATTCATCAGAAGGACAGATTCATTATGCTGACCCTGTTTATTCATTTTTTGTTCACTTTATGTGACCATTAAAGGTGTAATTTGCTGATTTGGTACTGTATTTCCATTAAGTTGTGGCACTTATGAGAAACAGAAAAAAAAGGGAATATTCCAGGTCAAAAGCAGCTGAGGCCAACATATGCACACTAAAAGAAACCTGGATCCTGTTTTCACTGATTTCTTAGTATTTATTGTGACTTTTAAATTGACTTTGAAATCTAAAATTGGTTGAATGCCCCTTTAAATACTGTCTTTAAAAAAGGAAAGCCAGAGACAAAGAACTGTTCAGCCAGTCAAACCAGTTACCATCGTGTTGCTTCTAGCCCTGCTCTATTTCAATGACTAAGGAGAGACCATTTGTTTTTCTTAGTATATACAATGCCAGTGGTTAGAAGTAACAAAGTACATTTAATAAAGTACTGAACTTAAGAAAAAGTTTGAGATACCTGTACTTGCATTAAGAAAGTATTCAGACCCCTTCAACTTTTTCATATTTTGTTATTTGCAGACCAATGCTAAAATTTTAAATTCTTTTTTTTCAACACCCCATAATGATGAAGTGAAAACAGAATTTTAGATGTTTTTGATAATTTACTAAAAAGGAAAAACTGAATTATCACATTGACATAAGTATTCAGACCCTTTGCTATGACACCTGAAATTTAGCTCTGGTGTCTCCCAATTCTCTTGATCATCTTTGACACATTTCTACACCTGATTGGAGTCCACCTATGGTAAATTTAATTGATTGGAAATTATTTGGAAAGGCATACACCTGTCTATAGAAGGTCTCAAACCTGATAATGCATATCAGAGCAAAAACCAACCCATGAGGCTGAAGAAACTGCCTGCAGAGCTCAAAGACAGAATTGTGTCGAGGCACAGATCTGGGGAAAGACTACAAAAACAGTTCTGCTGCATTGAAGGTTCCCAAGAGCACAGTGTCATCCATAATTCTTAAAAAGAAGTTTGGAACAACCAGGACTCTTTGTACAGCTGGTTACCTGGCAAACTGAGCAATCGGGTGAGAAGGGCCTTAGTAAGAGAGGTAGAGCAGCCACGCACCCAGCACCCAGTTCTGCTCAAGGTTTCTACCTGTTAAAAGGGAGCTTTTCCCTGCCACTGTCGCCACGGACTGCTCATGGGGGAAAGATGGGTCTTTGTAAATAATATTATAAAGAGTATGGTCTAGACCTGCTCAATATGAAAAGTTCGCTGAAATAACTTCTTCTTGATCAAATGTTTTTATCGGATCGTATAAAGTTATTAAATTATACCGAATCTGTATTGTGATTAATAGCTCAGTACAAATTAGTTAATAAACTAACTATTTAGTGTTACATAACTGTAATTAAAGTGTTTTATGTTTAATGTGGTGTTGCTGTCTTGGCCAGGACTCTCCTGTAAAAGAGATTCTTCATCTCAGTGAAGTAGTTTCCATCTTCCTGTTCTTGAGCACATTTTCAGTTTGCACATAAAAAAAGTGTGAGTGTAAATCAGTGTAAAAAGTGTTTGTTGTTGTTTTCTGTGTAAAAGTTGCTGTGTGGATAAAACCTGAAGTGAAACAGACTTAGTGAATAAATGAAGCATGTGACTTAAAACATCAGATCTGTATGGAACCATGAGGAGACTGGAACCTTCCTCATATTAATACATGGAACAAACAGAAATGTCAGATTTCTATCATGTTCCCACATGGTATTCCATCATTTGAGCTTTGACTAGAGCTTTTTTAATTACTTCATTTCGTTGCGTCCTCTTCTTATGCAATGGTTTAATGGCACTGACTGGGAAATTAGCTCCACCAGCTGTTTATCTCCATCAACCAGTCAACTCATATTCACACAGCAGGAGTGGAAAGAAACAAGGCTTCACACACATTTTATTTTGTAAATTTTCTGAACATGTGGTTAAAATTTGTGCTACATTTGGATGGAAATCTGACTTGTGACGCCCTTTCCTGGTTATTTTAAGTTGTACTGTATATACAATAAGAATCGTGGGATTTTTACATATAAGAGATGCTATGGATAAAACATTTTTGGTTCCACTGTGGGCAAAATTAAGGGCACTATACGTATCTCAAACTGAGAACTAAGTAGCCCTGTTTCAAAGAATATTCTTTAGTACTTCTAATGCAAAATAAGTTGCATTGTGGCCTGGATTATGTTCACTGGCAATTTTCCTTTGTGTGTTTTGTGCTTCGCATCACTGTTAAAATTATTTGACCAAGATTCGAGGTAAGAGGTTTTTGTATAAGACTGCATTGCTGTAATGTAGGTCAGACAAGGGGTGTACAGCTGTACAAGCTTTATTTCTTTATGTAGTTAGAGTCTATTCGTTAAATGTGTTGTGTGAAGTACACTCTTTAAGAGCTTCAGCTGGATTATCCAGCAGTAAAACTGCTACACTGGCACTATTACAATTGGAGTTACATCCAGATACCTTTTATATACCTCAATTTCCCTTAAAAAATCAAACAACTTCCATATTGCATATTAAAAATGAAGTCCTTTTCTTCTGCAGATGCCACATTTAAATGTCAGGATTGATAATAGATGCCAGGAGCATGTGACTGCGTTTTGTGGAGAAGTAGAGTTGAGATGAACATCCTGGCTGATAAGAGCAACTGTCTGACAGCAGATAACACAGACAGAGAACTGCTGGCCTCAGGGAAACAACTCACATGCTCATACCATGCTTTCAGATAACCATCATAACAACAATCAGGTCAGCAGAAGGCTGTTCATACAGGTGAGTGTGGCCACTGTGTGGACAGAGAACATGAAAATCTCTCAGCGGGAACAACCAAACTGCAGTGTGATCACACTGTCAAATCACAGTAAAACAGAAACAAAGCACAAGGTTGAAGCAAAAATAACTCTATCTCCATTTTCAGTAACTTCATGCCGAGGTTTCTCACACTTTTTCTTTATTTTTCTCATAAATATAATAACATGTTGATGCACTAGAGCTGAAAAATGATTTGATTAATCAGTTAGTCGACTGACAGAAAATTGGTAACAATTGTGATAATAGGTTAATCAATTCAGTCATTTATCAAGTAAAAAAGATAAACTTTTGCTAATTCCACCCTCTCAGGGTGAGAATTCTTAGCATTTCTCTTTTGTGTATCATTTTAAATCAAATACTTTTGGGTTTACCACTGGTAGTTGGACAAAACAAGACATCTGAAGATGACACCTTAGACTCTGATAAAGTATGATGGGCAATTTTTTACAATATTTTGACGTTTCATAAATTAAATAATTAATCAATTGATCAAGAAAATAATCAGGGGATAAATAGAAAATGAAAATATTTGTTAGTTGCAGTGTAAGGGAATTATTTGCCTTTATACTATGAAGTATGTATCAATTAGGGCAATCAGAAATGTGCTAGAGAATTACACACAAAAATAAAACCTTTTAAGCTTATTGTGACAATCATGATTTTATTTACATAAAGGTTTCTTGATCTTGTCTACATTTAATATACAACAGCATAATGCATGAATTAACACAAAATATGCAATATGTCATGTTCGCCACCACAACATCTTACTCGTTTGCCCAGTCTCCAAAGGATGCAAAAGTGCACAGCGGCGTCAACCAGGATCCTGCCAGGATCCCCAATGTTCATAATGGTGCAAGGGCCCAATCAACGCTGCTTGCAGCTTTAATTATTATCATTACTATTATTATTAGGACAAACGAATCTTGTTTATGAGGGCCTAAAGGTGCTCAAAAACTGAGGAAGCTTTGCACGTGTGTCGGTTGTCGTGAATATTTACATGTTTTATTGGTCTTAAGCATAGGTGAAGCAAAATGGCTCGATAGTGCCCCCTAGAAAACTTTAAATGGAGTAACCCTTGTGGTATGTTTCAACTACATGTACATGTACAAAATTCAGTAGGCACATGTAACATCGCAAGACTTACAAAAAAGTTTCTTAGAGCCATTCCCTAAACCCAACAGGAAGTCTGCCATTTTAAATTTACCATGCAATTTTGGCACAGTTTTTGTTATTTACATTATGTGCATTGTAAACTCCTCCTTGAAAAGTGATTAGATCAACTTCAAATGTAGTCAATGCAATCTAAAAGTCCTTCGCAATGCTAAATTGCGAAGCTCTTGAGTTTTCATTGAAAAACATGTTCATGGCGGCAGGGGCGATTTATATGATGTTTGCCATGAAAGACGAAGTAGTTTTAACTCAAATATGCACTTTACAATCTGGCAATAGGAAATGACGTTTTTTATACTTTAAAGTACTCCTCCTAGTGGGTTGATAATATCCACTTCAAACACGGTCAGAAAATCCTGAAGACTTTGATGATGCTTTATTGTTGTAAGATTGTGAGTCCAATCTGCACCAAATTTCACATTTTTGATAAGAGTCCCAGCGTGAAAACATGCACATGCCAATATTCAGTTATAGTCATAGCGCCACCTGCTGGCAATAAGGAATGTAATGTTTTATTGTTTGTACTCCTAGCAGGTTGAAAAAATCCATCGCAAATTGGTCGGAATTGCATTTTGGCACAGTGTTTGCCATTTACAGGCGATGTACTTGAATTAACTCCTTCTAGAGAATTGATCCGATCGACTTCAAATTTGCTCAGTGCAATATAAAGACCTTTGTGATCATAAATTGCTAAGCTTTTGAGTTTTTGTTGAACAGCATGTCCATGGTGACATGGAGAATTTTTTATGTTTCGCCATAAAAATGAAATGTTGTTAATCAAATATAAAGATCTTGATAGGGAAATTCTAAAATAAACTCAGGAACACCATCTGAAATTCACAAGAGTAGGTGGTTTATTCTTGCGGCAAGAGAACAAGTTACACACAGAGTGTTCAGTGCAAATGTTCAAAAATACAGAGTTCACATGAGACTTTTATAATGCCAGATGGACCGAGGCTTGTATTCTCTCTGACATATATCAGACACATGGTGAAGATAGTTCTTTGCTTATAATACAGGGATAGACAAGTGAGATGGCCCTGAGGAGAAGAACAAGAGTGCCCTTTTCCTCTCCAGCATTCACCTCCTCCCCTGGGCCCATGTCATGAGAGAGTTGTACAGATTCTCACACAAGTAATAATACGAGGTCAATACACAGTCATGAGCATAAAGGGTAAGAATTTTTCCAACAGAACTGAATGCCAATATTCAGTTATAGTCATAACATCACCTACTGGCAACAGGAAATTACATGTTTTATATATTTATGCACTCCTCCTAGCAGGTTGACCAGAGCCATCTCACATGAGGTCAGAAAGGCTTTAGGACCTGAATAATGCTATATTATGAAGCTTGTCACATCTGAGGACAAAAGGACAGGGGCTAAAGCCCCTTTTAGGGTCTATTTATGCACATCCTTGCCTTCATGTACAACACAAATATGCAACTGGTGGACACAGTAAATAATGTTTAACTCATTGTTTCTGTATTCAAAGAGCATGCAAATATAGAGCCATGTTGTACGACCTGCGTTAACAATGTGGCTGCCACTCCCCCCACGGGCTCAAAGTGTGAGAGACTGTTCAATGTTGCTTGCAGTTATAATTCTCATGTTGACAGTTTTAGAATATTTTTCCTCTCCCAAAATTTTTCACTACCTTCAAGTTTGTATGATCTAAACAAGAAGAGGTATATTGGCATATGGTGTTTGTAGATAGTCCTGGCTCTGTAAATGGGAAACAAAGTGGATCAGACCAAACCAGACACAAATCCAGGCAATCGACATGTTTCCTCAGGGATGTTATTTCATTGGCTGTGTAGCTCAACTCAACAACCTTTCGCTAGAATTGTGGACTCCACCGTTAAATAAGTGTTATATCTCAAAGATGCTAGTCAGCATATGGTTAGGTAGCACAGTTCTGAACAGTTGTACACACATAAACACTACATTTTTTAAAACACCCAAAAATTTGGCTTACCTTCAGAAAACCGGTGTTTGGTAGTGATATTCCTTAAGGTCATGATTTTTTTACCTTCACTTTAAAAATAATCAAAAAGATCTTTTTTAAAAGCAACAATGGGAAATTTTGCAAAATTGTTTTCAGTATCAATTTCATAAATTGAAATTTAAGGGTTGGTGTTCAGGACAGCAACCTCCCAATTGAAAGTACCCTATAAATGATGATTTTCTATATTAAGCTTACTGCTATCTCAAATATTATTTTGGGTTTCAATAGATAACAGAAGGATCTTAGTAAATATCTAAACTTAAATGCTTTTTAAATATGTTTTTTGGTTGTGGGACAGCAGTTTGCACCAATTCAGTAGAATGGCCCATATATTCTACCTAATCGTAAATTTTAACATTGAGGATTAGATTGATATTTTTCATACCCTGAGACATACCTTGAAATTGTTTAACTTTGGTAATACTTTAGAATATTTTTCAGATTACATGGTAGAAACCTGTTCTTGAGGATGGGGGTGTGATGGCCCTCTTGACTGCCCTCCTTTTCCTTTTTTGGGAGTGCAGGAATTGCATATGATCTATGGTGATTAACACATATGCTGGCTGTTCATCAGCTATATAAAATGGGGGATCAGTTTCTCTCTCTCTCTGGGTATATGCTTTGTTGTTTGGGGTTTTGCTTTTTGATCATTTCCTTTGTTCATTACATTTCACTTTCCGCTCATTCATGCACTCAAACTACTGATGTTAGTAATTTACATAATTTACATTGCCTTTAGTTAATTCATATTTTGTTAAGTAAATCTTCCGCGAAAAAGTCATGTGTGGTCCATTTTTCTGAGCCAGGTTGTGACAGGTGGCAGTAAACACAACACATGGGCCTGCTGATAATCCTGCTATATTATAATGATGTTATATTTGAAGCAGATGAAATGACACATTATTGACCATTCGAGGCAGAAGTATTGTGGCAAAATGCTTGGAAGCCTCGCTTCACTACACCAAAAATCATGTGACCATCCCAAACAAGTTACAAGTGACGTCCATTCACTCATGTGCATGTTTTGATTTATTCGTTCCCACGTTTTGATTAATTTTTGTGCAAGAGATAAGTGTATGTACAGAGAGCCAGCACAAAAGACCAGCCTTTCTCACCAAAGTATAAGGTCATTGCACCTACCTCAAGTATGGGTAAGTTAAGTTGATTATTAGCTAGTAAGTGAATTAATTAAGTCATCAATTAATTAGTGTAAATATATAAATTAAATACATAATACATAAATTAGTCATTAATCATGAAAATGTAAATCATCCTGGAGAGCGATAACCAGGTATGTAAACACTAACAATAATCATCATCTGCATGATGGTAATTTTGTAGTTCCAGTTAATAAAAGCTTAACGTTACCACAGTGTTAGATAGATAGGGGTGTAAAACGCAAACCAACTCTCACCAGATAACCATTGCAATAGTTATAATTAACTATACATCACTATTAATGTTGTGGAGAGGATTCAGTCAAAAATCAATAACTTCGTCACAAACTGACACAGCCAGAAATAGCCCCCTTGGTGTGTGTTTCCATCAGTGTGTATGTCAGAGGGAAAGGGAATTATCTTGCGCTACTAAGTTAGGCAGTTAGTGTAACGTAGATATAACTGAGTGGCTGACTAACAACCTATGACAAGACTCTAACCATGGGTAACCTTTGAGAACAACTCATTGGCTAACCTAAGCCATTGTTTGCTTACTGATGGCTTTTTGCTATGTCTTAGAAAGGCTTTTACTAAACCAACCAGACTCTGTAAATGAATTTATCCAGCAGAGAGTACAAGATAGCTAAAATGTGTATTTGACCATCTCCCTGTTAGCTCTGCTGGCTATTTATTTTGCCACCACATAGCCAATTTGCTAAGCTTTAACCAACTAATACCAGTAGCACCTAGGATTAGCTGATGGTGTCAACATTCCAGTTTTTGGCCACTGATTGTTAGCGGATGCATTGAAGTAACACCTTTGTCTGTACATCAGTTGTTTACATTAGATTTACAACATCACTAAATAATGGTATTCCATCATGGTATCATTACATAAATAACAGGTGATTGTCAATATAAGGTGATTATTATTCAATGCCAGCCATGGCCAATATGAGCTGCTATGAGTCATATTCAATGAATATTAGACTAGCCTATTTATAGTATTCTCATCATGCATTGCATTCACAAGTGCCCTTTTTGCCAAATGAGCAGCAGAGGCCAGCAATTTGACATCTCCCCTCATCCTCTGGCTCCAGATGAATTTTCTCAATTAAGATCAGCCACAGTAATTTTGCTATGCGACATACTGTTCAAATCCACAGTTCTCTGCAATTGTCAAAAGTTATGCATGTTTTGAATTTATAGTTTCTTCGATCCCCTTTCCATAGCAGACGGTTAAAAAAAATGGATGCTGAGCTGAGGACCTTCTTAATTAAGCAGCAATTTATTGAGGAATTTATCCAAAAGCTGTTATCCAAAAGCCTACCCCTTTACCTATGAAAAGGGGTAAACCCCTTTACATAGGCATCCATCCCCTTTTTGTGTGTTATTATTCTTAATACTGTTATTGAAGTGTACTCCTTCATTCTTATCCTGATTTTCATTTTTCAGAATAGTAATTTTGGAAATTCAGATAAGCTGAGAATCACCTGAAATACAAGCTGGATCATGTCTTGCACACTATAATCATATCTTGTTTATTGAAGGAATGACTGACAGAGGCTACTCCAAATAAAATTATGTGCTGTGTCCAAAAAAATAGCTGATGTCAAGTCAAAGAGGTAAGGTTCAATCCTTTTATTGGACAACGGCCGCCACAACCTTAATCACAAACTGTGGAGTACAGAAGTACTCCTATATGTTACTATAGGTGTGATTTCCTATAAAACAAATGAACAACATTAAGTTAATACTTAATGTTGTTCATTTGTTTTATAGTCATTCAACTCACATTAGTTTATTAATATAAACTAATGTGGGTTGAATGACTATACAAACAGAGCCATACTATACAGGGACTATAAGGAAATGCTAATACTCAAGTTGACCTCATGATGACTCTCTAACATCACAATATGTGCAGCATAATACTACAATTGGCAAAAAGGGAGTCATTATACATAACACAGTCAAACAAAGTAATCGCAATGTACATTGATAATGCACTGAAATTTGGACTTATTATTTAAAAAATCAATATACTCTGTCGGCAAAATGAACACATGAACATATTAGTAGGCAGCACCATATGGCTAGAAGCTTCAAGAATGGTGCAAAAACATACGAAAATGGCATTGGACTATGTAGAGCTTGGCAATTTATTGGATTTTGATTATGATTACAGTCATGACCCTCACTGATTGGGGAACTATGAAAATTTTAAAAAAATCTTTTGAGGTTGGGCCTTGAGGGTGGGGCAGGCTGTAAGAGGAAGTCTCAGACTGACTGACTTCCCATTTTAGAAGTGATGTACAGTAGGTGATGTGCACCAATGTAGCAGTCCAGGTGAATGAGACTTACATGGTCTTACTTATTTTCAGTTTATATATCTGTCAAATGTTAATTTTATTTTATATATTAGGGCTGTAATGGTACACAAAATTTACTGTTCAGAATGTACCTTGGTTTTAGGGTCACGGTTCAGTATGTTTTTAGTACAGCAGGGAAAACTAAAAAGGGTAGAAAACAACATTTTGTCCTTAATCCTATTTCCTTTTTTCCTTTGTCAGTAGGAAATATAAGAGCAGAGGGGTCAAAAGAGGATATCCTTTCAAACATCCTGTGTAAAAACCACACTGTCTCTTGTACTCGAGTGTATCCTCAACAATGAACTAGTTCCAGCAGCAGCACAGGTCCAAATGAATGCTTTGGTTATTTTACTTATTCCTCTATTATAAGTGCATAGTGCAAGTGCAAGTGTTTCTAATATTCAGCCCTTTTCATGTATGTAAATGGGGTGGACAAAATGTTAGGAACTACTCTCAGTATAATGCAGTCCCTCTCAACAACACTGCAAAGTACAACATCATGAATAAAGATGTAGTTTAATTAATATCTCTCTGACAGTGTAAATCAAAACCTAACTTTATTATATTTGTAAAGGCAGTATTTATGGAAGAGCTTGTTGTATAGTATCACATTAGATTGTACAAGTATGAAGTGGCTGGTGAGTGTATATTACAGTATATTGTAAATATTGTAAACTAAACATAAACATGTCACATTTGAAACCCTAGATAAGGCCTCAAAGTTGCAATGAGTTGACTCCTTATGCTGAAATGAGAAATAGTTGCACAAATGTAACCCTGTGGTGAAATGCTGTTAGTTTAATGGGTTTGTGTTAGTGTATTAGTATTAATGTTTGTGTCACATCAACTTTAGGCTGTAATATTTTTGAAACATGGAAATCAGTTTGACCCAGTTTGTATTACTACAATACTACTATCTACTATCTTTGACAAATGTAATACCTTCTGTTTTTTTTGGCTGTTCCTGTTCTCTACAGTAGCCTATTGTTAATCTAACATTATTAACAATAACCATCAACATTGTGTCCTTACACAAGATGTCATAACCGTAGCGATACTTTACTTGAATTATTATTATGTTTTTTAATTGCAAAAATTATTTTAACACTTAAGCAGAGATGATTTACACATTAGAATTTCAATATCTGTCATGAAAAGCAATATATTTAATCTTTTTGTATGAAGACAATTGACAGATACTGTCTAAATTTTCCACTGCGTATAGAAAACCATGAAATCCCCTTTTTTAAATTATTTTTTTATGTCAGTATTTACAATGATGTGCAACGCTTGATGAAAATGAATTTATATATATTAAAATTTTGAAGAAATTGAATAAGGAAAATGTATAAATGAACTTTGTTGTAATGTAAGGACATTTTGTAGGAATAAATGATGAAAACCATAAAAAATAAAAATGATCCAGATAGAAATGACTATAGATTGTGATGGTTAATATTAAAATTCAGAGAGGCTGATTTTTTTTTAATTTGGGAGAATCAAAAGTAGTTGCAGAAACACCCAGGTACAGTGTTTTACCATATATACATTTATGTGTAGCAGCCCACCAAAATATCAATATTGACCACCACATATTGATGTAATTTCTTTACTATGTAAAATAAGCAAAATCTTATTTCAATGTAGAGTAGTGTGCAGAGCATTTAGTTGCAGCCCCTGCTTGCCTTGCTGTCTCACACAAACACAAAAATTCAAGATATACCTGTTAATGCTTAAAAGCATTTCCGCTTTCTGAAGATGGTACTCAGCTTGGTATTGAATGCTAAAAAAAGAGAGACAGGTTGAGCTTGGATAGATGGACTTTGATTAAAAAGAGAAGATAAGCAAAGACAATCAGTGCTGTAGCAACAAGACACCTGACCAATCGATAAGGATGAAACAGTAGACGAAGTGAATGAAATTGCTGAAAACCTGTTTTTCCTAAATTTTTTTTCTAAAAAAAGAAAAGCTCTCATATTATTTAACTGAAATTGAATCTTCTCAAACACAGGTCAGCAGTTCAGGCACTGTGGATCAGTTGTAGTTGGAAAGCAGAGGTAAGATCCCCAGACTGTATATTTGTACCAAAATGAGAAAAGAAGAGCTGTCCTCAGAGGAAGAGGAAGCAGGGCTGCAGTTAACCTCAACCCCAGTTGTAGATCTCACATGAAGTGAACCACAATGTTCAACTGAGATACAAGGAATGGATGACATAGTTCAAGAAGAGATCGTCCTTGGGATTATAATTGGGGCTGTGGCAAATGAAGATGTGCAGTTGGATGAAATGGTGTCACGACAGAGACCAAGCAAACAGAAACTTGCTCCTTGGAATGACCAGCCACCACAGGAATTTGGCTAAGTTCAACTTGCTCCTTTTAATGACAAGCCACGATTTCACTGAATAAAAAAGGGCTGATTGTTTCCAATTTCTTTTTCACAATGGTGAAGACAAGAGAGCTGTCTGAGAGTATAAAAAATGCTATAACAATTCCAAAGGCTATGAGGCGATTGCCAAAGATCTTAAAATCCCTGTTTCAACAATTCATAATGCTATCAAATAGTTTCACAGTCATAAAACTGTCAAGATGCTTCCAGAATGTGGTGATAAGAGGAAACTCTACACCACGCAAGACAAGCAAAGAGCTTCAGGCTGACCAGGAGCCATCTGGAGTGGTGGTTTCAGCCTGTACCCTACGCCGCAGAGTAAACCAAGTAGGGCTACATGGGCAAAAGCCAAGGACGGCACCACAATTAAAAGAAAGGCACAAAAAGGCAAGAATAATGTTTGCAAAAACTTTTATAGATAAGCTACAGTCTTTCTGGGATAATGTTCAATGGACAGATGAAACCAAAGAAGAGCTCTTTGGGAATGCAGAGCATCAGTTTGTTTAAGGCGATGAAATGAAGCCCAAAAGGAAAAGGACACCCTACCCACAATGAAACAAGGTGGAAGTTCTATCATGCTGTGGGGCTGCTTTGCTGCCTCTAGTACTAGAGACATTGAATGTGTCAAAGGACTGACGAAATCAGATTACCAAGGCATTTTACAGCAGAATGTGTTACCCAGTGTCAGAAAACTAGGCTTGAGGTGAATGTCTTGGGTCTTTCAGCAGGACAATGAAACAAAGCACACATCCTGCAGCACAAAAGAATGGTTGACAAGGAAAAGATGGACGGTTTTAAACTGGCCAGCAATGAGTCCTGACCTAAATCTCATTGAAAACCTTTGGAGAGATCTGAAATCTGCCATTGCAAAAAGGACTCCTGCAAATTTAAAAGAGCTTGAACACATATCAGTGGCAGAAAGGCAAAGGTTCTGCAAAAAAAATAATAGTGAAGGGTGCCAATAATTGTGTCTGGTGTACATTTTATGTTCATATTATTTGACTACAATGCAAGTTTTGTTTTGTGTTTTTTTGTTTTGTTTTTTTCAGTAGCCTTGGACATTTTATTAAAATATTTCGATTATACAAATTGATTAATTTGTATTTATTTCTGAATATATTCAAAATTCTGTACTTAAAATTCAGGGTTGCCAATAATTTCAATCAGGACTGTAATTAACATATTTGGCAAGTCACAAAAATGTTGAGACTGACCGTACCAGTAAAATGTTCATTGAAAACGTATTTCATTTTATTTTTCCACCAAAATATGCAATCTTGCAGGACAATATCAACTTCTGGTGACTCCAGCATTATCAAGCTTTTTTATGTTTATGTTTAGACACTCACAGAACTTGGTTAAGTTTAAGTTTGTGGTCTTGTTTAATAAAGAAAAGTTAAGATTGTGGTCTTTTTTAATACAGAAAAGTTCACTGTGACTTCTGACACAACATGTTTATTAACATTTAAGGGAAACCACTATCTTTTCCCAACCTTAACCAAGATCTTTTTGTTGCCTAAACCCCAGACAAGAGTCAGGATGCAAGCCCCAGTCTCTGGAGTGACGGTTGTGAACTTTGCATGCATATATTCACCCCATCTGCATCCCTGCGACTCTGCTGTCATTAAGAAATGTGTTGCCTCATTCATTTAAAAAAAAAACAACATTGACTCTGAATATAATCCAGCCAGTGTTTACGTTTGTAACCTCAAAATAAATTGGGAAGCCTGAAAAGGAGAGAAAAAGATGAATTTAAAAATTTAACTGGCTGAATGTTAATAAAAAGCTAGTCTAAACAAAAACACATACATCCACAGGCTGAGGAGCTGACAGAAAAGGGCTGCTTGGACCTCATTAATGGCAGCTGTTATGAGCCAGCTCAGAGCCAGGCAGGGACCTCTGGTGGATCTACAAGAAAGCAGTTAATACCAGCAAGTATTAGAAAAAATCATCTACAGTTGTGATAGAGTTATTGTCCTCTGAAAGGCTGACATGCTTCTTCTTTTTGATGTTTTAGAGTCCAAAGTGTTGCACCTAAATAAATACTATGATTACACATTCCAACGTCTGATTCAGTCCTTACTAATGTCCAGGTTATATATACCATAAAATGAACAGTTTAGTTTTTCTTACTTTCCGCATAATGTTAGAAGCAAATCAGATTAACAAAAAAGTCATATTTGCATTTCGCATATACTCATATGTGGCACTAATATACAGTTGTATGAAAAAGTTTGGGTGCCCCTGGTCAAAATTCTGTTACTGTGAATAATTAAGTGAGTAGAAGACGAAGTGATCTCCAAACATTATTTTCAAGATTCTCAGCAAGATTAGAGTAGTATTTTTGTTTTGTACAATTATAAAGTGAAATAAAGAAAAGTTTGGACACCCCAAGAGATTTGAGCTCTCAGATAACTTTTATCAAGGTCTCAGACCTTAATTAGATTGTTAGGGCTATGGCTTGTTCACAGTCATTGTTAAGAAAGGCCAAGTAATGAAAATTTCAAGTTATTACAGGTTTTATAAATGCTCTGACTCCCCAAACTTTGTCCCAACAATCAACAGCCATGGGCTCCCCTTAGCAGCTACACTCTGAAAATTAAAGTAATTGAGGCCCCAAAGCAGGATAAGGCTATAAGAAGATAGCAAACCGTTTTCAGATAGCCTTTTCTTCATTTCATAATGCAATTAAGAAATTGTAGTTAACAGGAATGGTGGAAGTCGAGTTGAGGTCTAGAAGACCAAGAAAACTTTAAGAGAAGATGCTAGAAAGGTAAATCAAAACCCCTGTTTGTCTGCAAAAGACCTTCAGGAAGATTTAGCAGACTCTAGATTGGTGATGCACTGTTCTACTGTGCAGCGACGCCTGCACAGATACGACATTCATTGAAGACTTATCAAAGGAAAACTTTTCCTGCATCCTCACCACAAAATCCAGCATCACAAGTTTGCAGAGGAACATCTAAACAAGCCTGATGCATTTTGGACTGATGAACTTAAAATAGAATTTTTCTGGTAACACAAAGGTATGTTTGGAGAAGAAAGGGTGCAGAATTTCATGAAAAGAGCAGCTCTCCAACTGTTAAGCACAGGGGTGAATCAGTCATGCTTTGGCTTGTGTTCCAGCCAATGGCACAGGGAACAATTCACTGGTTGAGGGAAGAATAGATTCAAATAAATACCAGCAAGTTCTGGGACCAATCATCACACAGTCTGTAAAAAAGCTGCAGGGTAAAAGAGTGAGACGGTTTATTTACACCCTGAGCGAAGCCATTTGAGTTTAACGATGTGATAAACGTAATTCTAAGGCAATCATTATCAGCATCCATGTGAATATTGAAATCACTTACTATAAATACTTTATCTGTACTAAGGACTAAACTTGATAAAAACTCTGAGAATTCTGATAAAAATTCTGAGTATGGGTCAGGAGCGCAGTACACCATAACGAATAGAATAGGTTTTAAAGTTTTCCATGATGGATGTGTAAGACTAAGAACCAGGCTTTGGAATGAGTTATAATTGAGTTTAAAACTTAGTTCCAATTGGTTATCTGTACTTCTATCCAAACACATCATCCAATAGGATAGAAACTTAAGTCACTAGTCACGCACTTCCCATTCACTGGCCATAAATTGAAAATCAGACAGGCATAGCTTGGCTTATTTCCATTTATGGTAAGGCGACAGGCTGCTCCATGTGTAGGCCCCCCTGGAATCATAAAACATCTGTCTAAGGCCCCTGACAGAGACCTTGAAACTTCTATAGGAGTATCACAAAAAGTGAATAAGTTCGCCTACCATGGCTTTAACACAACTCAGAAAACACAAAATGATTAAGAAAAACAACAGTGTGGTCCCAATAAAAAGCAGGCTTAGCCATAAAATGCCTGCTCCCCATGATCCAAAACTGTCAGTTAACCAGCTGTAAAATGGGTCAGTAGAGCCGAATCTGTCCCACAAAACAGACTGGTAATGGTTTAAAGCAGAAATAACATCTGTTATGTTATCTGTGGCATCTACAATCAAAATAATTCATGATCCACCTCAATTGGATGTAAATAATCATCGTCCTCTTGCTCATTCACATCTTCAGTTAGCATTAGCTTGGGTAAAGCAAGTCTCTTGATTATGCCAAAAGATTCTATTAGGGAAGTGTTTTCCGTCTGTGTTGGCTCCACTAAATCAGTCATACTTACTTTTCAGGGTAACATTGGAGGTTATATGACCCTCCAACGAGTGGCCAAGATCAGAGGCTCCATTTTGGCCACTTCCTTCTTACGGTATTGGTACCTTTTTACAATGTAATGCATGGATCCACGTTATCCTCTCCTTCACTTTAACTGCCGTCGCTGTAGTGAGCAGGACCTCTCCAACGTGGTTTTTGTCAATGTCACCACCTCAAATCTTTCACCAGAACCCAGTCTCTAGGTTGGAAAGGATGGGCTGTTTCTCCCTCTCTCAGAGCCAATAGAAGGGCTGCTTTCAGATGTGCAGAGATAGAACTCACTTTACGGGTTAACTGCCTACAGTAGGCCACTATGGCCTCATCTACAAGTATCTGATCAGTAAGCATTCCCCAGTACAGGTTCTGACCAACTGGCATAACTCTGCCCTGTCAGAACTTCATGTGGCGACAGACCTGTAGTAGAATGACATCTTCCCCTCATATACATTAATACAAGAGGGAGACAGGAGACCCAATCTAATTGATTCTCGTCAATCATTTTTTGAAGCTTATTTTTCAACATGCCATTAGCTCTTTCAACAGCACCCCCACACAGCACCAGATTTAGTTTCCTTTCATACAGTATCTGAAACCTTAACTTGTGCTTGACACTTACAAACAGCCACCTCAGATGGAAGTAGGGTGGCTTCAAAAAGGTTCTTGACAGGCTGATGATGTTGAATGGATGTTCCATGTGATGTAAGGAAGCCTCTGTTTTTCTATAGTATCCGAAAGTATTGGAGAACTCCAAAAGCATACCTACTGTCAGTGTAGACAGATAAACAGTGTATTGACAGATTTTTTAGGTACAAGAATACATGCCTGCGTTAGAGCAAATAGTTCAGCCGCCTGAGCAGAAAGATGAGTTGGGAGTCTTCCAGATTCTACCACGTCAATATCAGTGACAATAGCATAGCCTTCAAGCTGATCCATCCACTTAAGAGATTTGTTTGAGGTTTTTCACTCTCCTCCTGACAAGTGTTATCAGGAGTTGAGACCTTTGTAGATAGTCAGGAATCGACCATCACAAATGTCATGTCTCCAAATGGTCTATTCACGGACACATTGCCAGATGGTGGGCGCAACATTCCTCGTTCACCATCTGACAACTCTGGTATCGTATATGTGCAGTTTCTAGCACTGTGGCCTACTGGATTGCATCTCCAGCAAACATCAGCTTCCTCTCTGTTGTTGTAGGGGAAGCTCCTATCTGTCCCTCGTCAACGGCCTCTACCTCTGCATCTGTGTCTGCCTCTGGCTCTGGCAGGTGGAGCATAGTAGGGCAGTTGAGTTAAATTGCAATCCTTTCTGCATAGTTTTTGGGCTCCATGGCATCTCTTGAGTTATTTGCGTAAATATCTTTAAGGCTTGGTCCAACAATCCAGTATATGATGGAGGTCTATGGCCAGCAGGTGGCATTGCAGTAGCTCCTTTGCTGTCTTCCCCTGCAGTTCCACTTTCAACCTGTGGGTAAATGGTAAACTTATATAGCACTTTTCTAGTCTTATCGACCACTCAAAGTGCTTTACAATTCTGCCACATTCACCCATTCACACACACATTCATACAGCACTCTTTTTTTCTATACATTCTGCGCTTTCTACACACACAAACATACTCACACACCTATGATACATCGGGGGGAATTTGGGGTTCAGTATCTTGCCCAAGGACTCTTCGACATGCAGACAGGAGGAGCCAGGGATCAAACCCTGACTTTCTGGTTAGTGGACAACCCGCTCAACCTCCTGAGCCACAGCTGTCCAGCAGAGTTTATTCCCTGGTGAGCACTGTTGTAGACAGACGCCATCTTTCTGCTGTGGAAAGTGTGTTCTTACAGGGCAGTCAATTTCATCAACTTTATGAATACTGACTAGAACTGTTTTAGGGCAGCTTGATATCATCTGACCTGTGTGACTGACCTTTTGACCAATGGCATCCCAGGCCCCAAGACACTCGTAATTCCAGTCAGGAAACCCTGTGGGATTAGGAGGATCTATAAATTCATGCAATAATGTTATAAAGCAGTTTTCAAAAGAATGATCTCATGCATTAATACATTTAATTAAAAAATATATTAAAATATATTTTAATATATTTTAAATATTTTAAAAAGGTCTCTCGTGGGTGGACAAATGTCTCTATTAAGAGTATTGTTGTCAAAATGAGTCAGTATTGAACTATAACTATACAGTAACTCTTTAGCTGCAAATGCTCCACTATGTTCACTGTGTCCACAACCTGCTGTTTCCTGTTCAGCAGGTAGTGGACAGTGGATTTTTACAGCTTGTTCACTAAAAACAGCTGCTGTTGTGGCCAAAAACCATGCTATGAAAGTGGTGAGAGAGAAACAAAACCGTGAAGTTATAAACTGTAAAACAATAAGCTAAAAGAGCTAACCAGTCCTGTAGAGCTGAGGAGATCTACAGATTCAGATAATTATTTGTTCCATTATAAATACTGTATAAAAATATGAATTAGAAGCGCAGCATTGTTTTTATATTATTAAAGCTTCCCATGAAGGTGATATATCACCTTATATTACTATATTTTTGATGGCACATTCAACAACACCTGCACCTCAATAAATGAAATATTCATCATTTGTTAGAATTTGACCATTATTGTAAGAACGTCTGTTCAGCAGATTCATATTCCAGAGAGGTGATTGTTGTTCCCAGTTCCCAGTGAAACCAGTTCATACCCAGGCACTGTGCATTGTGTTTGCTATATGGTTAATAGCGTTTTATGATTACATGAAATAGAAAAAGCGTTGCTGCAGAGAATCACCATCAGGCTCTGCGTTTGAACACACCCCCTCCTCCACACAGAGAAAATAGTGTATCATAAGCTTTCCATCAGACTCCCTTCTGCAGCTCTGTTACACTGAAACAAAATTCTTCCTGTGGGATTTCATTCTCTGCCAGTGCACTGTAAATAATTAATTTCTCCAATAAGAGAGATAGTCATTAATGTATCTGACACACAGAGCAGCTGTGATTTGTAATAGCTGCTTGTTAATTGCACATAATAAAAGGTTATTTACACCTTAAGCTTGTTTCATTTTGACTCCAAAGACATATTTTCAGGGATGATATTTTTCATCTGCCACCAGATCTTCTAAACTCATATTGTATGGTTGGCTCATGCTCGGAAACAATAGCAAATACTTTTGTTTGACCTTGGAGGGAAAGACCAAAGCTCAGGTATGTCTCAGCCAACTGTACATAGCAGTTACAGCATTATCAACTGCTACAGGGTCCGCCCAGGATACCAAAAGACACATGAATCACTTGTGTTTCAGTTAAAGTGTGTGTGTGTGTGTGTGTGTGTGTGTGTGTGTGTGTGTGTGTGTGTGTGTGTGTGTGTGTGTGTGTGTGTGTGTCTGTCACCTTGGTAATCAGCACAACAGCTCAATTTACAGCTTTGGGACAAACACTTAGATCCCAGGAGAGGCTCAGAGACAGCTGAAGAGCAGAGAAAAGTTCTGCCTGAAAAGCCTCCATGCACCCAATGAATTAATTAGTCCCACTTGTTTTGAAATTAGCAAAACAAATAAAGTTGGTGGTTGGCACTGAGAAACCTACGCACTGAAAAACAAAATTAATGTCACAGACCTCCAGCTCCCCCCAAAGTATTCTGATTACATAAAGGAGATGAACATGGTCTATCCACCCACTGCAAATATTGTATTTATCACTCAGTCATATACATACATTGGTTTAGTGCTGCCGTTGCAGCGGTATTTCAGCGCTTGAAGATTCAATCCCAGTAAGAACATATATGTTGCTGCGATATGCGGGCGATATAATCAACATGTGTTAGGAAGATGCAGTATTTAGATTGTTTTTTCACTGTCCCAATGTCGCTGCTTGATGTGTCAGCAACATCTAGCAACTCTCTCTGTGACTTATAAACAACGGCAGGCTGATATTTATACATCATCTCAACGTCTGTTATACCTCCTGCATATGCCAAACCACTCTTATCCAATTCCAGCAGCAATCTCCTACATTTTGCAGGTGCCCATGCAAACTTTTTCCTGCTGGTCACAGCCTTTTTATAGGTACATCAAATTACTTGAAATAACTTGTGTTAATAATTACTTAAAATTCTTAGATAATAAAGAGATCATTTGTCACATCATTACCAATCTAGCCAGTTTTGGAATTTCCCCATTGGCTGTTTAAAAATGAATTGGCCTGAACAGTTTCTATTATTTCATCAGAGGGGACGTTTACAGGCAACATACCGCCTTTACCGCTAGATAGACCCCTTTGGTGATTTTTTCATTTCAAAAAAGCACATAGCAACAAATCTAGCAACTTTTTGGACAAAGCTTAGCTACTTTCCGTAGAAGGTTGGTCATTGCCTCTGCAGTCACACTTCTCTATGTGTTTCATTCAATTGACCGCATGGCAGCTGACATAGATGTGAATGAGCTTCTGAGTAATAATTTTTAACAATATAGCCAAAATCACACCAAGGCCATTATCTTTAACTTATGTATCTGGTGATTTTGTCAGACAGTATTGTGGTTATCAAATCTGGATTTTAGCAGCACAGAGCAGCAGCTTGGAAATGGCTTGGCATTGATGGCTGATGTAGTCTTAATGGGGCGCATTTCAGCCACTACTTCATACTTGTTCCGTTCTCTGACAACAGAAACAGAAAAACATATAAATGAGAACAGCTTTATTGGGAACTCAGCTGTATTAAATGACTGTATATGTGAGCACAGAGAGTAGGAGAGAAGCAAACAGATAAAGAACTGAAACCATCTAACCCTAGGCAGAATGCAAATACAACACAATAATGTCATGAATATGCTAATTGGCATATTACGTCATCTAGCGACATAATTTATGCACTTTCCATTGAAAGTAGTTGTTTACAGTGGTTCCACAAAAGTTTTCAACTACATCTTTGCACATTGACTGTATGAGGTCCAGCTATATACAAGGTTTTGACCTAGTCTTGTGAGATAATTAGCCTACTGTGGTGCTACTCTTTACTATAGGCAACTATACTATAGATACCTTAAACTGTAGATAATTATTGCATTATCTAGAAAGACAACAACAATTATTAACCAATAATTTTATTAAAACCATTCAACATTTTTATATCAGTCAATACACTCTTAGAACAGATGTGTTAAAGACAACACATAATGTGTTAAATTTTAACACGTGCCATCAGCATAGGGAAAACACATGTTGTGTCAGATCTGACACAAGTAATGTGTCTGTTCCTTTAGCACATCTATTGTGTCAAATATGTCAACATAAAGATGTGTTATTTTGACACAAAGATATGTTAAAATGTGTTTCGATTGATTAACTTTATGATTAAAAACGTGTAAATTTCCATTTGTTACAATTTATTATGTTACATTCTTAATGTAAGTTAAATACAGATCTTTTCAAATCCATATACATCTCTGTCAATTGAGTTGTACAGAAGAGACAGATGAATATTTGCAAGTGAGGAATTACACTCTGGTGGCAAATTCTTCAAGGTAAAGACATAGCTCCTAGCTTTTGTATTTTTGTCTTAGAACCTAAAGGAATTTTGTTTTGATGTCATCAAGTAAAGGTCATATGAAAACTGAGAGCCATCAAAGTAATCATGCATTTTGTTATCAGTGCTCCTCTTCAATGATCCATATGTACTGACATGTAGTTTCTGCTGCCAAAACCTGGTTTAACATGGGAAAACTTCTCAGTGAAGTATTTTTTCAGTTTATATTGTGTGCCCACGTCTTCAAATATGTGTTTAGCACTTTCAAAATCCTTCATTAATGCATATCATAACAGCTTCACTGTCATGCGGTACATCCAAACTACTCAACAAAGAAGCATTCAACCATTGTAAACTGTCTACAGTTCTCTAAAGTAACAGTACAGTTACAGCTACAGTACAGATTACACTTCTTGTCACATCTGTTAAAGTCACATTTGATTATGCATAAATCTGTGCCACAAAAGAGGTTGCATACTCACCAAGATCAGCATGTTTTCTTGACTCTAATGCTACATCCACAGCATCACTGGACAAAGATCAAAGATGGGATCATCAGTTTCAATGAAATTGTTTGTTGCCCCTCTCTGCTAAATGAGTTAAACTGAGACAGTGTTCACAATTTTTGTTACTTCTGCCTTATAATACAAACAAAATACCACGCCCACTCAGCAAACCGCTCAACTCTTAAATTTTTCTGTTTACAGTGTGCCATGCCTTCGCCATCCTAGGAAAAAAATGTTGCCTACATTCTCGGAGGAAGTATGAGCCATTTGAGATCTTTGGCACTTTCAAAAAGACTTCGACAGATTTCAGGCTGTCATATGGGTCCTGAAAAAAAGGAATACATAGGTAAATAAGCAAGGTAATTTGCATGGTCAACACATTGCCTACAGGCCTGCAAATCTTTCTCCATATGTTTTTAGTAGCACTCTATAAATTGCTCATAACCTATGCATAAAAATCCAACTCCAGATTCATGGAATGTTATCGTTTCTAAATAAAAGTAAGTGTGCCAGATTTTACAGGTTTCCCAAACCAGTGCAACTGCAGGAACTTAACCTTAGCTAGCTAGCATTGCGTGTATCTCATTGTTATCTCATTATTAGACTCTACTGGCTTTACTCAGAATGTAAATAAACCCACTCACTGTTTTAACCACACCCTTTACCTTGTTCTGGTTTATGGCATAGAAATTGAATTCTGATCTGATTTGAACTCTGATCTGATAGTCTTTCCACAGAATCCTTTTTTATTGGACCATTATTTAATAACTTTTAAATTACTATTGCATACTACTATTACTACCCACCATAAGGCGAAAATGTCTTCACTAGATTCAATTATATTAAATTCAGTTTAATTCAGCGCCAATTCATGACAGGGGTTATCTCAGGGCACTTTTCATATAGAGCAGGTCTAGACTTTATTCTTTATATTTATATTTACAGAGACCCAACATTCTCACATGAGCAAGCAGTTGGCGATAGTGGCAAGGAAAAACTCCCTTTTAACAGGGAGAAAACTTGAACAGACTGCTGACGTTCATCTGCCCCAACCGGCTGGGTTGAGAGACCGGCGGGATGAAAGAGAATATAGCACAGTACAGGTACCACATAAAGATGTATAATAATATTGAGACTATAATAATAAGATGAGTAATAATACTAATAAAACTAAATATAACAATAATAATGATGATCATAATAGTGAAGCAGTGGGTGTTGAGCAGGATCATAGGGGCAGTAGGTTGTTTTCTGCAGAAAGCAACAGGAGGAGAGAGGAGAGAGATGAGAAAGCAAAAAACTACAGGAGAGAGAAGTCAAGTTAGTAATGGGATGTAATATGATGGGATATGAATACGTACAGATGGAGAGGAAGAGGAGAAGAGAGGAGCTTGTGCATCAGTGGGAAGTGCCTTGGCAGTCTAGGCCTACAGCAGCATAACGAGGGGTAGTTCAACCCTACTGTAACTACCTGTAAGCTCTATCAAAAAGGAAGGTTTTAAGCCTACTCTTAAACATGGAGAGGGTGTCTGCCTCCCAGACCCAAACTGGAAGATGGTTCCACATTAGAGGAGCCTGATAACTGAAGGCTCTGCCTCCCATTCTACTTTTGGAGACTCTATGAACCACAAGTAAGCCTGCATTCTGGGAGCACAGTGTTCTACTGGGGGAATAGGGTAGTATAAGGTCTTTAAGATATGATGGTGCCTGGCCATTAAGGGCCATTAATTCTATTCTGGACTTTACAGGGAGCCAATGCAGAGAAGCTCACACAGGAGAATTATGATCTCCTTCCTTGTTCCCTTTAAGTACTCACACTGCCTCGGACGTCTCCAGGCCTCTGCAACTATTCTCCATGCTTCTGCAACTACTCCTTAGGTATCTGCATCTAGTCCTTAGACCCCTTTGACTAATCCTCAGTCATTTGCAAGTAGTCGTCAGACCTCTGCAACTTTTCCACAGACCACTGCAACTCATCTTCTGTTCACTTCAACTTGTTTTCAGACCTCTACAACTAGTTTTTAGACCTCTTTAACTAGTTATTGGGCCTGTTCAACTACTACTCAAACCTCTGCAACAGGTCGTCAAATCTCTGCAACTGGTCTCCGAACCTCTGCAACTATTCCCCATGCCTCTGCAACTAGTCCTCTCACTTCTAGTAGTCCGCAGACTTCTGAAATTAGTCGTTGGACCTCTATCACTGGTCTTCAGAACTCTGCAATTAGTCCTTGGATCTCTGCATAAACTCCCTCTGCCAGTGCAGCTACCTCCCAGACCTCTGCCTCTAGTCCTCAAACCCCTGCAGCTAGTCCTCAGACCTCTGCAAGTAGTCCTCTGATCTTTGCAACTAGTGTCCAAAACTCTTCCACTAGTTCGCAGACCTTTGCAAATAATTTCCAACCTCTGCAAGTAGTCCTCAGACCTGTGCAACTGTTCTCCAGAGCCCTGCAACTCATCCTCAACCCTCTTCAACTGGTCTCCTGGTCTTTGCAACTATTCAGGAGGAAGGAGAACATAGCACAATACAGGTTCCAAATAAAGATGTATAATAATAATTAGACTACTAATAAAACTAATAATTATAATAATAGGGCTAATAGTAAGACTAATAATAATAATAATCTGACTAAATATAATGATAATAATGATAATGATTGAGCAGGATCATGGGGGCAGTAGGTGGTTTGCAATTACAGATCCAGCCTCTGCAGTTCCAGAAGCAGAGATACCTTCAGAAAGTGACCTGAGGATATATATATATACATAATCCAGAATTATATTCTGGATTTTATAGAGAGCCAATGCAGAGAACCTTACATAAGAGAAATAAAATCTCTTTTCCTAGTTCCTGTCAGTATTCAGACTGCAGCATTCTCGATCAGCTGGAGAGTATTTAAAGATTTGTTGGGACAGCCTGATAATAAGGGTTTCAATAATCCAGCTAGTCCTCAGACCTCAGTGACTAGTTTTCAGATTTCTGCAACTAGTTCTCAAATCTCTGACAACTAGTCTCCAGAACTCTGCAACTGGTCTTCCAACCTCCATAACTAGTCCTCAGCCCTCTACATCTAGTCTCTGGACCTCTGCATCAAGTACCCAGACCTCTGTCACTAGTTCTCAGAACTCTACAACTAATCTCCAGACCACAGAAAGGGGTCCAAGTCTCTGAAACTAGTCCATAGAGCTCTGAACTAGTGCTAAGACCTCTGCAACTAGTCCTCAGATGTCCGTAGCCAGTCTCCAGCCGAGGAAAACCTGTCCTAAATTCTCTGCAGATGCTCTGTAGACCTCTGGAACTAGTCCTCAGATAGTTCCCAGATCTCTGCACTTGTCTCCAAACTTCTCCAACTAGTCCTCAGACTTGTGCAACTAGTCCTTGGAAATCCGCCACTGGTCTCGAGACCTCTGCAACTAGTTCCCATGCCTCAGTAACTACTCTTCAGACCTGTGCAACTAGTCCCGTAGACATCTGCGACTAGTCCTCAGACCTTTATAAATGTTGTCCAGGCCTCTGCGACTAGTACTCAGATCTCTGCAACTTTTCTCCAGACCCCTGCAATTCATCTTCAGACCTCTTCAACTGGTCTCCAGGCCTCTGCAACTCGTGTCCAGACTTCTGCAACTGGTGTCCAGAATTCTTCAACCAGTCCCCAGACCTCTACAACTGGTCTCAAGACCTATGCAGCTAGTCCTCAGACCACTGCAACTGATCCTCCAAAGTCTGCAACTGATCTCCAGACCTCTGCAACTGTTCTCCAGGTTTCTGCAACTAGTCCATAGTCTTCTTCAACTGGTCTCCAGGTCTCTGCAACTACTCCTCAGAACTCTGCAACTTTTACTTAGACCTTTACAGCTAGTTTCAGACCTCTGCATACTGATGACATCAACCAGCATTAGTATCTTTGGTGCTGTGTAAGCTTGAATAGACTTATCCTCATTCCTACTCTCTAATGACGTCACTCTCTGTGACAGTAACAACATTTCAGTTGTGTTATGTTTAAGTTGTATTAATATCTTTTTTTTTTTCTTTGAGTAGAGTATATCCCCGCCACCTAGATTTTACCAAACACCTGCCACATTAATGTTTGGGGAGAGGGCCTTTTGTTTGGACACTTTGCAGTTAATTTGGTAGTTTTAATTTAAAGGTACAGAAGTTGGTATTTATGAACTTATTTTCAGGTTAGTTATTGTGTTTTTGTCCACACTTCATATTTGTTATATGTACACTGTACACTGTATATACACTCACTGGGCACTATATGAGGAAAAGCTGTACACCTACTTATGCATCCAATTATCCTGTCATCCATTCATGTGGCAGATGTGCAATGCATAAAATCATGCAGATACAGGTCAGGAGTTTCAGTTAATGTTCACATCAAACATCAAATTTGAGGAAAAAATGTGCGTGACTTTGACCGTGGCATGATTTTAGTATTTCTGAAACTGCTGATTCTGGGATTTTCAACCACAACAATCTCTAGAGTTTACTCAGATTGGTGAGAAAAATGAAATAAATCCTGTGAGTTGCAGTTTTGTAGACAGAAAAACCTTGTTGTTGAGAGAGGTAGGAGGAAAATAACTAGTTGGAGCTGACAGAAAGGTTGCAGTAATAAAATAACATAACCACTCTTTATAACTGGGGTGAGCCTGGTTGGTGCCTCTTTAATACTAATCAAAAAATCTTCTTAACGTTGTTTACTTAAATAACATGAGCTCTGTCCTCCACTAGAAACCAGTGAAGCTGTAAAAAGTAACACCTGCCAACATGACTCCTGGACTCAGGCCTGAAGATGACTCTCGTGCATGTCTTTAAAGTTTTAGTAAGGGACAACAGCACAGATGAAATAACAATTGGACCAGACATGAGGGTTATAGTTCCAGACGGTCTCTGTCCCTAAACACATATCTAGTTCCTCCAATTACAGTATCTCACAGTATTTTTAAAGTCAGAGCAGCAACCCCCAGGTCCATAATCCATGTCATGCATGTAGTACTTGGCTTTAAAGGAATAGTTTGACATTTTGGGAAATTCACTTATTTAGAGTTAAATGTTCAGATAGATCCCACTCATATGTGTCTATATAATATAACGCTTCAGTAAGCAGCTGGTTAGCTTATAGCATAACGACTGGAAGCAGGATGCAACAGCTAGCCTGGCTCCCACAGGCACACTGGCAACCAGCCTAAAAGGTATGAAATGAGGTATGATAATCTTTCTATCTGTTACAACAGTTTGCCCTCCAGCCTGAAAACTTTACAGTGACTGCTCTCTGCCTCTTTAGGGCAGAACAGTATACCATTTTGCGCTTAGTACACAAGAAATCTAAATACTTCATACTAACAAGAAATAACACAATCGAGAGATCGCTGGTTGAACTTCACAAAGAAAGAAAACAAATTTTCTAAAGATTTAAAGCTTGTTTTGTTTTTTTCTTTGTGCATTGTATTGTGGTACGATCGTGATAGCATTTTTTATTCTGCATTTATACTGACCATTCAACATCAGAATCAGCTTTTTGTTCAGGTTCTCTGAGTATTACTACTACAAATGTACAAGAAGGTAGTGATCCAGCTAAAACAAGGACAGCCACATAAACTTGGAGCTTTTCATAAAGATACAGCTATTTTCAGAATACTTCATTTTGTCACTTTTCCAGTGTGAACACTAAATTCTCTTAATCTCCTGAGAATTATTATGTGGTATGAAACTGGGAAACAACTTGTTAGACTTTACCATTCTGTCTGTGACCATATCTGATATATAAGAAATATTTTTTTAGATTTGTCAATAAACCAAAATAAATACACCAAGATGATTCCACCTGGAAAACAAACATTTCAACCTAAAGGAGTACCCACTGGTGGTTTTTTTTTTTCATACTAGCAACAGAACTTTATCAATGAAATTCTTTTACAAATTAAAGCCCTTGTGATTGTTTTCTCATGATGAAGATTTTTTCTTTATTAAACAGAAAGAAAACTTATAACAACACAAACAATAAGGCAAGTGTCAAACAAAAGTAAAGCAGATGAGCATTCTTGTCCTTCAGTAGTCCTGTTTCCCAGCTTTTCTGTAATATGAAACTTAAAATGTTCCTCGATAATGAAACCCAGGGCTCCACTGTAATAGGCTGAGTGTTGTTCATATTTAATCTATTAGGTAGATTTTTAATCGAGATATCAAGATTAATCCAGGATTGGATTACAGGATTACAAGGTCTTGGCAGGCATAAATACAGAAAATATCAGTATTCAAATGATTATTGTAAATATTGTACTGGGAAGCATTTTTAAACTAGATGCTTTACAGTCAATAAATGCAGGGGAAATCAGTTTATGTAAAGCAGCAGCACTGTCCTGAGAAAATTTAAATAATAAACAAGCTTCATCCATGCAGTAGCTCAAATTGTCCAACAGAGGGAGCTACAAAAATTATCACTGATAGACCTGGTTAAAAGAGTTCACTGAGCTGCTTAAGACAATCGTCACTGCCTTAGAGAATGTGTGTGCATTGGCTTGGCTCTCTGTTTTTCGAAACACTCACGGGCTATCATGTTTGGAAGAATTTGGCTGAAATTTCTTCCTACTCATTCCTTCAGTGAAACAGGTTCTACACCTCTCCAAACCTCTGCTATAAAAATAAATCCTTTAACGACTAAATGTTACAGCTCTCTCTCTCTGTCTGTGTGTGTGTGTGCAGGCATTTGACCCTGCCGCTGGTTACTGTTTAGACAGCCTTGCATTGACCTTGTCTTCTCTGTTTGTGAGGGGATGTGACTCATTGGTCAAAGACCTGAAATGCTAATGGTCTGAACTTTGCTTTAAAGGCTCTGCAGTAAATGTTTGAAAGATAGTCTCAACTTAATAATCATGTGCAGATGGTACATATACATGGAAAGTCTGATCAACTCACATAGGTTTTCCCTGAGATCACAAAACAGTTCAGACAACACTTTCCTCCATAAATGTGCACATGATGTCCTATATCCAGCACAGTGTACCTGCATATGATTTCAGTTTTTTACACTTAGTGTTCTGAATAAGACAGCAAAGTAATGAAATCTGCAAGCTCCTCCCCATGAACTTTGGAAAGATTTTTGTTTTATGTCAGCTTAACAGTCAGATGTTCCCTTTTTCTCGTGTCAGCTACAGACAGAACATCACAGAAGTGAGTATGTGACTCTACAAAGAAATGCAGCTCTAATTTCATGGTTGAATAAAATACACACTGATAGGATGATGCCAATGACGAGTGTTGTTTAGTGAATGGTTGGTAAACAATATTTATTTTGGATGATTAATTTAAGTTTTTTTGGACTTTGCAGATTATTGTGGAGGGTAAATTTAGTAACAGTTTGTTAACTTTGTGCTCCTCACCTGTGTGCGGTCATGGGATTTGCAGCAGATTAACAAAGCTTCATTTCTTATTGCTTCACAGTCTCAACATGGTGTGCGATGGAAATCCGTTTGAGCATTTATTCCATATCCGTCATTTTCCTCCACTAGTTCGGTTAGGTCGCAGTTGTTCAGCATTTTGTCTCACTAGTTGAGCAAAAACTCTTACTAAGTCACTTCTTTCAGCAACTAGTAGAACTTTTGTTTAACTAGTTCCAACAGAAGCCTTACTAGTTATGCCAGGTGCTGCACTAGTAGTACCAAACTCCAAACTAGTCAGCTTTTTCACTAGGTGCCCTCTGGACCAAACTAGAGATGCTGAAAGTCTTACTAGTTAACTATTGAGCTGCCAAAGCTCTGACGTGTTAACTAGAAGCATCTGTTCACCTCACTAGTTAACTAAATACCTACACTTGTCTACACAAGTTAACTAGTGAAACCCAAAATGCTCACTATGTAACTAGTTGGAGTGTATTTTGACTTTACTAGTTATCTAGTGAGGCTACAAGTGTTTACTACTTAACTAGTGACAGTGATGTTTTCCTCACTAGTTAAGTAGTGGAAGAAATTTTGTTGCATTAGTCAGGTTGACTGGCGGGAAGTCTCAGTTTTATAACCTCTTGACATCAACCTCCAACCTTGCCTTCAACTCTTACTGGATAACTAGTGCACTGAAAAATATTAACTAGTGTGACAAGAAGCCGAACATGTTAAACAAATTTCTCTCTAGTTGAAGCACAGTTACTCACTAGTGCTGAGCAAGGCTCAGCTAGTTAAAGGAAAGACCAAACGTGAGTGTAATGTCCAACACTTTCGGTTGAAGTCTTTATATGTTCGGTACAGAGTCTGACCAGTGAGACAAAATGTCTTCCACTAGTTAACTAGTGAGGAAAACATGAGTGTGTTCAGCGCTAGAAAGGGACCCAAATGCAGGACACGGACAGAGTGAGGCTGGTCCAGGGTGGCCAGGGCCACCCCTGAAATCTCTTTGGCCACCCCTGTGGCTGCTCCATATCTGATAGGCAGTTGGTCAAGTTCATCCACACAATAAGGTGGGACATACACTGGTTAATCAGTGAGTACAGCTGATCCGCTGATATAGGGCCAGTTTGCCATTTCCAACTACAGAAACAGTAGGACTGAGGCTGTGAAACCTGATCTCTGGTCAGTGGATTTTTGAACATGAGAAAAAAGCAGTACTTTAAAAAATTCTGAAGTACTTGAACACGCCACAGCTGCATTCACGTGCTGGTCGTCAGACCAAGGACTCAGGACTTCGGTCACATTGACGACAAATGGACAAAAGCTGGCATCTATCGATTTAGAGGTATGGTCATTTTAAGTTTAGTTCTGTTTCCCTCTGAATGTGTGAAAACTTTATCTAGCAGTTAGCAGCAGCTAAATGTTAACTACACAGTGCTAGCTTGCCAGCCTGACTGCAAACCAACTAGCAGTTAGCATTTTGTTTTGCTATTATTATCTAGATACTGCTATGAAATATGAAATGTTGTTTTTTCTGAATTGAAGACTGAAGGTGTCTAAAAGCTTTTTGCATTTGTGTTTATTTAATACACTTATAGTATGCAGTTAGCAAACAGGTGTGTGAAATAGAAAAGAACAAATGAAAAAATCAAATTTCAGTATAATTTCCAAACAAATGTATCAAAGCTAAAAAAAATGTAAAGACAGGTGTTTACTGTTTTCCTTACAAGCTTATTTATATGTTCTGCTTAAAAATAAAATTTTAAATAAAGCCTATCTGTTATTATTTAGCTTTGATAAGGAATGGCTCTTAGAAAATGTATAGCCTATCCTGAACATAATTACTGATTAAAAATAAACATGTTAAAATAACCACAGCTTCTCAGATACTTGGAAGTGGAATAGAAAACTGAATAGAATGGTAGCTGCATGTTTGTGCTCTTCTATGTTGTAATATCAATTTTAGTTGTTGTGGGTGGTCAGCATGGCACTTTTAGTGCTGTATTAAAAAAAGGAAAAACCTGGCCTTGAATACAAACATGACAATGGAGGCTACCATGAGTTTTTGAATTCAATTATGATTAATCTGTGCATAGATTGAAGCAATGTGATGCACTGAACATCTGCATTTACACATTTTGATCACCTGCCATTCATAAAGGTTTGCCATGCCATGGCCGTCCCACACTAGCTCTGTGTCCCATCTTGGCCACCCCAGTCAAAATGTGCTGGATACGCCACCGATGCAGGGCTGATGAAGGGTTGGGTGTGAGTCTGGAATGAGGGGGAGGCGTGAGTGGCAGCAGTGGGTTTTAGCTTGAAGTCAACTGGCGAGCAGGCCGTGAAGCGGGCTGGGAGACTGAATTTACACAATTCAGTACAGATTCTCAAAATCAAAATAAAAAATATTTGGCTGAAAATAAAAAGAGATCTTATTCCTACACACACAAAATAATGTATTTGAATAAAAGGTGTGCAATTGAAATGGAAAATCCACAGCCCCTGGGTTAATTCTGCAGGACACAGAGGTCAAATGTCTGGTGATGTTTGGTGATGACCTGGTTCTCCTGTCCCCCTCCATAGAGGGCTAACAGCAGAGCGTGGACATGCTCACACAGGTCAGTCAAACATGGGCACTAACTGTAAATATGGAAAAGGCCAAAGTACTGACCTTTCCTGAATGATCAAATTCTCTGAAAAAAAAATTCACACTGAGCTGCAAATAGCTCAGATGCGCAATTCAGCAACATTACAGGACCAGCCACACCATGTGGCCAGTTTATGGGGGATACTTGCTGGACTGATTCAGGGCAGCTATGGCTCTGGGAAAGTCTGGAGATGCAGGTGTAGATGGCTGAGTGTGTGTGGAGTATTCACAGATGCTGACAGCTTGTTTTCTGAGGCGGCATGAGCAGTAAATGTCCTACAGGAGTGGGAGCTGTATCTTCTGTGCACTGGAGACAACCTGCTGAAGAGCTTCCCTATCAGCTGCTGTGCAGCTGAGATACAAAACAGAGATGCAGTATGTTAGGATGCTCTCGATGGTTCAGCAGTAGAAAATCACCAGCTACTGTATGGGAAGACCAGCTTTCTTCAGTGTCTTCAGAAAAAACAGCCATTGCTGTGCTTTTTTAACCAGTGCAGTGGTGTGAGTGGTGTGACCATGTGAGGGCCTCTGAGATGTGAACAACCAGAAACCTGCAGCTAGATACTCTCTCCACTCGGTCTCCGTTGATGAAGATTGGAGCATACTCATTCTTTTGTGATCTTTTGAAGTTGATGATTAGCTCCTTGGTCTTTGCGTTATTGTGAGCACCAGCTCACCAATTTCTGCACCTCTACTGTATAGGCTATTTAATCGTTGTTGAAGATCAACCTAATCACCGTTGTGTCATTGGCAAACTTTAAGTTTGTGAATGCAAGAACATAGTCATGTATAAAGAGGGAGTAGAGGACAGGGCTCTACTCACACAAATCCCTGTGGTGTGCCACAAGTCCTTGTGGTATGCCAGTTGTGTGTGAAGAGGGAGTAGAAGAGGATGTGGCCCAACCTCATGGTTATAGAGGAGGACAGGAGGGGGCATAGTTTCCTGCCAGAGGATGCTCTGACAGGAAGTTCAGGATCTAAGCTAAGCTAAGCCTAGCTGGTGGAGTTTGGAGGTGAGCCTTGGAGATGAGTGAAAAAAGTCTGCTGTCTGAAAATACCAAAGGTAACAATGCTAGAAAATGTTATTCTGCTGTCACTTGGAAATCTACTGTTCAGAGCAGTCTGACGCCTGACCTTTTGTCTCACAGGGATTACTTTTACGGAGTACCTATATGGATTTTGAGTATTAAATGCATTCTTTTGTTTTCTGTTCCAAGGACGTTTATATTTTGTCTTGCCCCTTTTAGAGTTCCAGTAAAGTCAAAAGACACTTCAACCAGTCAACTATTGAGCATTTTGGCTTTCACAGGTTTTACTAGTCAACATTTTGAGCCTCACTAGTTAACTAGTAACGCCAAAGAGGCTTTAACTAGTTAACTATTGAGCATTTTAGCCTTCACTAGTTTAAGAAAATGTGTGTAACAAGTCAACTAGTGAAGTCAAAAGATACTGAAATTAGTAAACTAGTGAAGAAGGCACCTTTTTTTAATGTCACTAATGCCACTAGTAGAATGCATGCAAATGAAGCAGGCAGGACCAGGATTTTGAATGGTCAATGTTATACTAACTGTGTAATGGAAAGCCCTGAAGTGCCCACACTGAGTTGTAATGAGCTAAACTATTTAGTCACATTCCTTTATGGCATAATAGTTAGATATTTTACAATATTTAGTTATTTATTATTAATAGTTATTTTAGCGGCTTGCCATGACTAAAACGTTATGTTTGATTAAATGTTGATTCTTTGGGGTACATTATATTGATCATCAGGTCATAAAGAAGTATTGTCTCTTCTAAAATAAAACAGATCTACACAATACTAATTCTACTTCTAACACAATACTCTGATTCTTCCAATCAAAACAGACTATGGAATCGCATTCACAAGAAAAAATATATACAAAAAGTAAAGAAACAAATATTTAGAAGACTAATTGATACTTATACTGGCTCAATGTTATTAATAAGAGAATATTTTTAACAGCGGTGTATTTACCACCTTCATGAGTGTGTGTGATTATGCTCATATGTTAAGATACAGTACAGTGGAGGATGTCATTGGATATGTCAAGTAATATTCTACATGTTTACAGATATTGTGTAATGCCCCTGCTCTTTGGAATTCAAAAATTTAAATGTTGACCAATGTTAGGCCTACGCTGACAACACACTGAACAAGTAATGATTTATTTTACTGCAAACTGCATGCAGAGTGACAGAAGAAGATAAATTCCACAAATATATGCACTTTACTTTATGTTTAAGTAAGAAAGTTCATTTGACGGAGGCTGACATTCTCAAAAAACATAGCCCAGTTTCAAAATAAAAGCCCCATAAATTTACTATGTTTTGGTACCCCTATTGGCCAATTTTGATATAATTTCACAAACTTAGTTCAACAGAAATATGTCCCAAGTCTTGTGATAACTAAAAAACCTGTTGATTTATAGCAAAATTTGCACCAGGCTCATGCACATGTTTGGAGCTGGTGGCACACCCTATTTACAAGTTCAAAATAGTTCCACACGTGTGGTTCAATATTGTTACAAAACTCGCAGGATATGTTTCATAAGGATTGGACAAACAATTTCTTATTTAAAGTCAGATTATTGTAATGCCGCGCCCATTTTTTGCACTTCCTAGTGTTCAATTTGAATGAAACTTTCGGGATATGTTTCAGGTACTTATGTGGACACATCCTGCAGGTTTTGAGATGATTGGCCCAACAGTTGTTGACTTTCTTTATGTGCTGAGCCACAACTTTTTGAAGTTCATTGGACAGTATCTTGAAAACCAAATAAGATTTCAACAAGCTTCTTGCAACTTTTAATAAGCTTTTTACAATGATGACCTACAGAAAAGGTAGCAATCGGACCTACAGTTTAGGAGGAAAAGTGTGTTTTTCAAAATGCCCAAAAAACCATCAAGTCGGACTTATTTTGTCTAAGAAGCTTTTTTGTAGCACACATTTAGCTGGACTGTCAAATTTTAAGTCAATCGGACTTGAGGCACGTGGCCTTTCCAAAATTGCATTCTTTTCCAAAATTGGCTGTGGAAAAAATTAAGAGACCACAGCTAGTTTTTTTTAAATCAGCATCTCTACATGTATGACAGCCATTCAACAGTGTCTGTTGAATTTCAACACAAGCACACCTCATTCTACTTAATGCGGTACTGATTAGGTGATCACCTGAACCAAATCTTATTTAGTGAGGAAAAGTATAAAAGCCACTGCTGTGGTCATTACTATCCTCTTGCAATAGGACCAGCTGGATGGCAAAACAGTGCTATTAGTACCTCAAAAGTAATTGGAATCAACAAATAACTAATGACCATGCCAAAAGAAAAGTTGAAAAGAAAAGTTTTGATTGAGGAAAAGAAGGGTTCAATTCTGGCTTCACTGGCAGAGGGATACAGTGAGCGTCAGGATGCTTCCGTCCTTAAAATTTCTAAGATGGCGGTTCATAAGAACAAGGTCAAGCAGCAGACATTGGGGACAACAAAGCTACAGATTCCACTGACCAGGATGACTGTAAACTCATTCAAATGTCCCTCAGCAACCATACGATGACATCAAGTGACCTACAAAAAGAATGGCAAATAGCAGCTGGGGTAAAGTGCATGACGAGAACGGTTCGAAACAGGCTCCTAGGGGCAGGGCTCAAGTCGTGTAAAGCTAGAACAAAGCCCTTCATCAATAAGAAGCAAAGAAGAGCCAGGCTGAGGTTTGCAAAAGAACATAAGGACTGGAGCATAGAGGACTGGTGTAAGGTCATTTTTCTCTGATGAGTCAAATTTTCAGCTTTGCCCAACACCTGGTTGTCTAATGGTTAGACAGAGACCTGGAGAGGCCTACAAGCCACAGGGTCTCGCACCCACTGTGAAACTTGTGGAGGATCGGTGAGGATCTGGGGGTGCTTCAGCAAGGCTGGAATCGGGCAGATGCATCTTTGCAAAGGATGCATGAATCAAGCCAGTACAAGGTTATCCTGGAAGAAAACTTGCTTTCTTCTGCTCTGACAATGTTCCCCAACTCTGAGTATTGGTTTTTCCAGCAGGACAATGCTCCATGCCACACAGCTAGGTCAATCAAGGTGTGGATGAAGGACCACCAGACCAAAAATCTGTCATGGCCAACCCAATCTCCAGACCTGAACCCCATTGAAAACCTCTGGAATTTGATCAAGAGGAAGATGGATGGTCACAAGCCATCAAACAAATCTGAGCTGCATGAATTTTTGCACCAGGAGTGGCATAAAGTCACCCAACAGCAATGTGAAAGACTGGTGGAGAGCATGCCAAGACGCAAAAAAAGCTGTGATTGAAAATCAGGGTTATTCCGCCAAATATTGATTTCTGAACTCTTACTTAGTTAAAACATTAGTTTTGTGTTGTTTAAAAATGAATATGAACTTGTTTTCTTTTGCATTATTTGAAAATCTGAAATCACTGCATCTTTTTTGTTATTTTGACCATTTGTCATTTTCTGCAAATAAATGCTCTAAAGGACAATATTTTTATTTGAAATTAGGGAGAAATGTTGTCAGTAGTTTATAGACTAAAACACATACCTATAAATAGTAAAATATGTGAAACTGATAATTTTGCAGTGGTCTCTTAATATTTTCCAGAGCTGTATATTTCAGGAAGCAGTTGTACATCATTTCCAATTGGGCCAAGTTTCATGTTTCAAGCTCATTCCAATTCACAGGAAATTGAGCCGATTCAGCAGAAATAGAAAATAAAGTTAATCAATTATGTAGCACTAGCCTACATACACTGACCTCCAAACGTAAATCAGATTTGTAGTTCATGATATGATAACACAAATCCTTCAGTAGACCTAAAATGGAATGTTCATTTATTTGGAAGGGCATCTGCTTGAATAAGTGTACCTTCGGATCAACCATTTTTATATCAACAGTAAAACAAAATAAGAGAGGGAAGCCTGAAATATCAACAGAATAGCATTGAAATGGACTCTTGGGTTTTTCAGAGGCATGTTTTGACCTCTGACCACTTCCGAGGCTAAAAAATTTGTAATCTCAAAACATTACTAGGGTAGGGGTACTATATTGTAGGCCTATACTGTGTTTAGTGATGAAATAATACATGGTCCTTTTCAATAGCTAACCAAAGTTTAAACAGTGTAGTGTGTGCTGCTGCATTGCCAATAATTCACATACTACAATGTTATTATAGTGTGTCCCTTTCTCTCAGCTCACATACTCATATAAAAAGCACCCTCTGGGCCGCACCAGTAGCTCACCTGGTTAAGCGTCTGCCATTTATCAAGACTGAGACATTACCACAGTGGCTAGGGTTTGAATCCTGCCTGGGCCTTTCACTGCATGTCATCCCCTATCTCGTCCCCCTGCCTTTCCTGTTAATCTCGAATGTCACTGTCAATATAAATAAAGGTAGAAATGCCAAAAAATATCCATTAAAAAAGCACCTTCTGGTAACCATTTAGCATCTGCAGAGGTGTCCATTCTAAACAAACCATCACAAGACAAGCTGTTATTTTTTGTTGTATCCTCTTCAATAATATTGCTAAAGGACACACTTTGGTTAAATCTTGTGGCTACTTTGTACATTTGTATGGCTTATCGCTAATTACTGAGTATTTAGATTATTATGATTATCTGTGTTGTACCATATCAGTGCCACTGTTTGGATAAGATTGTTCAATTAGTCGTTGGTCTCCTGCTGCTGCTGCTCCTTGATGGGCAGGGAGTCCCACAACAGAGCCATGCTGCCAAAATATTACTGTAATATGCTTGTTATTTCATAACAAACAGAAATGTGTGCCTTAGTCTATTTTTCTGTTGAAGTCCTAGTAACTGTTTATAATGCGGTTTACGAAAAAATGAGTAGTGGATGCATATTTCTTTATTTTTTTAACATTATTGTATATTATATTGGTTGAGTTATGCCACTGATTTGCAATAATAGAGTATATTACTTGTACATGGTTACTTGTTAACAAACTTTGCATTTAAAAATGTTTTAACCGTCACCACTGCTATGGACTTTTATTTTGAATTAGAGAGTGGGTACTTTCTTCTCCTGGAATTTTTGTTGATAAAACGTATGTGTTTTACTTGCTCACAACAGAAAATGAGTACATAGCTTTGTGTTTCACCATTAAAAAGGCAAAAAGGAAAAATAAATAAAGCAATTAATTTGCACAACAGAAAAACAATTTAACACTTTTTGTTTCATTTTTGTATATATAGTAAAAAATATTTCATCATCTAACTAGTTCAGAAAACTGCAGGTCACTAGCTAACTAGTGAGGTGAAAGGGTGCTACTAGTTAAAATATCAGAGCTTTTGCAGCTCACTAGTTAGACAACTAGTAAGACTTTCAGTGTCACTTGTTTGGTCCAGAGGGCCACTAGTGCATCGAAAAGCTGTCTAGTTTGGATTTTGATGCTACTACTGCAGCACCTGGCATCACTAGTAAGGATTCTTTTGGAACTAGTTACAAAAGTACCATAAGTTGCGGAAAAAGAGTGACTAGTAAGAGTTTTTGTTCAACTAGTAAGACAAAATGCGGAATTAGTGCGACCAGAAGTCCAACTAGTGCTGACAAAGACGGAACTAGTGGAGGAAACTGACGTCTGATATCAAGGATATGGAATGAATGCTCAAAAAGCTTTCCATAGTGTTCAGTGTATGCTGATAACCATCAGTTACCATATTACCTTTTATGGTGTTGTATGATGTGCTGTGCTGTGCTTGCATGGTAGAGTATGGTATCTAATGGTATGATATGAGATAGTACAGTGATACACTACAGTATGCTAGAAAATGGACTGATGTGTTTTCATATTGTTTGATATAATAATAGAGTGGTTAACTGAAAGGAAACATATCCATTATTATGCTTATGCGTTCATCCCTTCACTGGTTGCCAGTGAAATATAGAATTGATTTTAATTTGACTGATTCTTTAATTTGATTTTAAAACTTTGCATGAGTTGGCACCTGCCTACATGTCTGATCTCTTCTGTCCATCCAGACCCCTCAGATTCTCAGATCCTCCCCATTTATCGCCACGTTTAAATCCTGGCTAAAGTCTCACCTTTATACAACTGCAGTTTAGCCCTCATAATTATTAAAATAACAATAAAATTATTTTAATTTAATCTGTTACAGCTATTATTCATTTATGTTTTTGTTTTATTTTAAACAATTCTCTGTAAAGCCCTATAGTAAACACCTTTTATTTTTAAATGTGCTCTATAAATTCATTTGACATGACTTATGACTTGACTTGGAAATCACATGTTGTAACAGAGCAAGTAATGCTCTGAACTTCCCCTCACACTGGTTCAGAGAGGAGTGTAATCCTTCATCACACAGCCTGGGAGCACCAAAGGAGCAGAGCAAAGATTCACATGTGAACACACAGCAAGTAAAGAGGTATACTGTATTGAAGGTGGAACTGAAGAATTCTGTTTTTACAGCTTAATACCTACACTGTGTGTGTGTGTGTGTGTGTGTGTGTGTGTGTGTGTGTGTGTGTGTGTGTGTGTGTGTGTGTGTTTGTGTGTACATATTTGCAGATTCTTTTGCACATGTGCAAATCTTATGCAGATTTAGAGATCTTTGTAGACATTCATAAATCTAAACACACAAGGGCACATAGAGAAACAATTTCTCAACCCTCTACACACATCTAAAAGATAATTCAACCATGTTTTCTAGGTATTTGCATTTTTACATTAAAGTTTAATGGATAATAATAGTAATAGCATGAAAGGAAATAAAACAAGAAGGAAGTAGAAAAATGAAAAAAGCAGAAGTGAATAAAATAAATAACAATACTGAGCATGAGGTAAAATATAGAAGTTTCCAAGTAAGACAAGTTAAAAAAGATGAGTTTAAAGTTTTGTTTTAAAACTTCTCAGAGAGGTTTGCATTCTCACATCAACAGAGAAACTGATCCAGACATTGAGGGTATATGAACTACATGCAGCAACTCTGTAGACCGTGGTCCTGGACTAAGAAACAGTTAATGTGAGAGAATAAACAGAACACAATGATCTGTTAGGACCAGAACTTGGGGGAGGTTCACTGATGTATTCTGCAGTGAGGCCCTGAAAGGATTCAGAATCTGTTCTACAGCTTCTAGTCAGCCAGTGGAGAGGTTTGAGTCTGGGGGTCATCTGTGCCCTCTGTCTGTGGTGAGGATCCTGGCAGTAGACATGGTTGTAACTTTCACTTTTGAAAATCATCTTTCTCCAGAGAAGAAAAATGTTGATATGTTCATCTACCATAGGTGACTTCAAAGTGTCACTGTGTGTTCACAGTCGTTACTCTTTACAAGCAGCAGCTAGTGATTAACACATTTCTTTTGCCCTAAGTTTCCCCTCTCAGGCTACACAGAGACTCCTGCTCCACCCACCGATTGGTGGAAGTTATACCTGCAGCCAAAGAGAAAGACCTGCAGACACTACTAAGGGCTGCAGAAATACTCCAAACTCCTCTGCACCTGTCTGTAAACAAAAACTTAAATAAGTTTTACATAAGTGTCCTCCAAGAGAAATGGTGTGACCCTGGAAATGTTCTCTAAGAGTTAAACGACCACCTCAGTGATTACCTACAGATTCTTAGCATCAGATGTAGACTTGAAATTATTTGCACTGAGATGTGAAATAAGGTTCTTTCTTTGACCTGATGTCTGTTTTGTCTTTCTTTAACTGAACAAAATTTCGACTGGCTTGTGAAATACAATTTACCAGATTGTGGACAGAAATTAGATTGCCTGGTGAGGGAAAGATACAGAGTTGTGTGTAATCTGCATAGCACCTGATAGACCCCATTGGAAGCATGTACAGACTGAAAAGAGTGAGGTTCAGGACTGAACCCTGGGGAACACCACAATAAATATTTACTCTTTCTGAATACAATGATTCAGTATTACCAGAAACACGATATATTTCAGAGACATAATGTTTTTTTAGCACCTGGTATTCTGCTCCTGACATCATGTCAAGCATTCAAAATAAACTCACTTTCTTTAAGACTTCTCTTTTTAAGGAACATGTTGAAATTGCTCTGACTCCTAACAACAATTCCCCATTCCTTTTAGATATGTTTGATGTCTGGATCATGCTTTTTCTCCTCCTGTCAGGTAAATTGATGCTTCATTCAGAAACATTTATGACTGACATATATATTAGCATCATTTAATCTAAACCTGTCACTTTCACAACACCTGCAGGGGGGAGGGCGTTCATGATCCACAACACCCAGCGCATGCTGTGTCTGGAGGACTCAGCTGCTACAGGTGAAGTCCTGCTTAAGAAGTGCAACCTGGACTCAGAGTATCAACAGTGGGTCTGGTTCGCTCAGGGCATGCTGATGTGTGTTGCATCATCCAGATGTTTGTCGGCCCAGCAGACAGACCAAGTCCAGACCTGGTCCTGCCAGGGGTCGGAGGTGGATGTTGCAGGGTTAATGTGGGACTGTAACAGGGACAGACTGATCAGCAGGAACACGTCAATGCTGCTGTCACTACATGGCAAGCATCTGATTCTGACTTATGACAGCAAATACTCAAAGTGGAGATCTCTGGATGAGGGGGACATCTGCCAGGAAAAACTCAGTAAGTAAGGGAGGATTACAGAAATAGAAAGGGTAACCTTTTGCAATAAATCTTATCTCATCATAATCTATTATAATACAAAGAAACATGTAACAAAAGTTATTAAATAAGTGTAGTGCAGTAAAAACTACAATATTTTCCTCTGAAATATAGTGAAGTGTAAAGCAGCATAAAATGGAAATTCTCAAGTACAGTCCTGTACTTATACACAATTGTGTATAATCAGAATATTTAATCAAATGTCCAAATTTACTCAGTAACAACGACAGTGAAATACTTAAATGACCCTTGACACAATTATTGGCACCCTCTTGATGAATTTAAATGAGTTCCTCAAACAAAATAAAAAAACAAATAAGAATCACCTGTGCTTAATTTTCAGTGTTTGCGTGACTTGTATTAACCAGTGAAAGATGGTTGGAGCTGATTGATTCCAGATTCTTATACACAATGGTGAAGACAAGAAAGCTGTTTGAAGGCATGAGAAATGCTAAACCAAGTAGGCCCCCATGGGAAAAGGCGGACACCACAATTAAAAGAAAGGCACAAAAAGGCTAGAATAATGTTTGCAAAAACTTTTAATAGATAAGCTCCAGTCTTTCTGGGATAAAGTTTTATGGAGAGATGAAACCAAAGTAAAGCTCTTTCGGAATGCAGTGCATCAGTTTGTTTATAGGTGATGAAATGAAGCCCAAAAGGAAAAGAACACCCTACCTACATTAAAGCAAATTGGAGGGTCTATCATAGTGTGGGGCTGCTTTGCTGCCTCTTGTACCGGAGACATTGAGTGTATCAAAGGAATGATGAAGTCAGAAGATTATCAAGGCATTTTAGAGCAAAATGTGTAACCCAATGTCAAAAAACTAGGTTTGAGGCAAAGGTCTTGGGTCTTTCAGCAGGACAATGACCCAAAGCACACATCCAGCAGCACAAAACAATGGTTGAAAAAGAAAAGATGGACTGTTTTAAACTGGCCAGCAATGAGCCCTGGCCCAAAGTGAAAACCAAGCTGAACCACTGAAAACCTGTGGAGGGAGCTGCAAAGACGACTCTTACAAACTAAAAAGAGTTTGAATACATGGAAGAGTGGCAAAAACTACCAGCAGATAGGTACAAGAAGCTTCTAGATGGCTACAAGAGATGTTTAGAGAGTTGCATTGTTGCCAAAGGTTCTGCAACAAAACATCAGTGAAGGGTGCCAATAATTGTGTCTTGGGTGCATTTAGTGTTTGTATTATTTCACTATTATGCAAGTTTTGTTTTTTATTTTTTTGTTCAGTGACCTTAGACATTTTATCAAAATATTTTTATTGTGTAAAATTGGTCAATTTGCATTTATTTCTGAAGATACTCTAAATTCTGTACTTAAAATTCAAGGGTGCCAATAATTTAAACCAGGAATGTAAAGTACATGTATCATTTGAGTATACAGTATATACTTAGTTACTTTACATCACTACAGGCATGTCCCTGAACACTCAGTGACAGCTGAGTGACATAGAGTGAGACACTGATGGGAATCAGGCACAAAGTCATCAGGCTCACAGTTTTTTACAATTATCGAACTTCATGCATACTTTACACCTTCTTAGAATGCAAGGGCTGAAACCAGACTTACATATTGCAGAGAAGGGGTGTTTATGCACTTTCACTGTGTTCTCGTCTGTCAGGGAGTTTTAACCTCATTTACTTTAACTGTGATTAATAAGCTCTAGTGAAAATGATAACGCTGTTGTTTTATCAGCCTGCCCTCATGTTGATTAAGACAGCAGTGCATAATTTATTTTGGCCGGCTAGAGTAAACATTTTAGGTTAATGGAGGAAAATACATCTTAGGGGGAATCTTGAAGTTTGATCTTGACTTACTTTAAGCTACAGTAATACATTTTTTTATATTTATAAATTTATAAATATTGAAAAGTGGACACAAACACCACTCCAAATGAATGATCATATTTCTAATGTTACTCTATTTGCATATCTGTGTATGTTGACTGTACCACTATGCATTTCTGGTAATGTGTTGTCCATAACAGCTTTATAAGATTATATGTCAGTGTTGTGTTTACAGCTTGTTATACTGCCTCCCTGTAGGACAAACGAATTACTGCAGCTGTAACAGACTTTCTAAAATGTAATTTTTTGTTGCTTCAAATGACAAAAAATGTATTGGTTTGACAACATTGTTATTTTTGTTTACACAAATTAATACTAGGCAAGGTGTTATCACCAGAGGTGCAGGCTTCAGTCACATTATTTGGCTCAAGTCACAATTTTATACATTTGAAACATAATGTATGATGAGAATTACTTGAGACCTTTGAAACATTTTTTTTTTTGAAAAAGTTCAAAAATAACATACATTTAGTATAATGTTGAAATACTGTTGTTCCTTAAATATTAAACTGAAGCAGTTATGACAGAAACTCTTGTTTACACGTGTGACATTTTACAACAAATGATCAGTGAACTGAGTTGGTTGAACAAAAAGTTTTAGAGACATTCCTTAGCATAAGATTGATAAATGTTAACTTTGGTGTTTGTGTTTTATGTGTCCTATGGTCTGCAACAAACAGAGTTGCTGTTTGATGTCTGTCTGTTATTCTTCAGGATTTAGGAGGGCATCTGATGATCCAGATGAGTTTGAGGTTGCAGAGGAGCAGGCAGGCAAGATGGCAGCCATGACGGAGGAACAGAGAGAGTATCTCCACTGGTACTATCGCACAGAGGATTGTAAGTGTGGCTGCTATGTCTAAAATACTTTATCCAAATGAAAATGTACTCACTCTCATGACTCCAGACTGTTCTGAAAGCTACAGCTAGCATCTTAAAATATGCCATCTGAAGCCTGTTAGCCACCTGTCAGACACTGATCACTCAGTGGGTTCAACTTATGTCTGACATGTTACCAGTTTCCTGTGAGGCTTAAGAATTATCTTCTTTATACCTGAATAACTGAGTTACAAGCCTGGATGTTTCACTTCACTTCTTTATCGTTCTTCATTGTTTATCTGCATAGCCGTTGTCAGCTGTTACTGACAGTTAGCTGGATCACCACAGTTTAATTTTCACTATAACGAGAAAAATATCAATACAGGGTAAAATACAAGAAATTGAAATCAATACACTGGAAAATCCAATCAGAATGTAGTTTCACGCCTAACAACAATGCCCCATCCTTTTTTTTTTGTTTTTGTTTTTTTTCTGATGATGAACTATGTGTAAATGATAGAAGAAGATTTATTATAAACCTGTTCTACAATTTCATTTTTTCATTTCAGAAATGTGAATGTGAGTAGAGTGACATGATCAGCTGATCATCATTTCCACACTCACTGACTATTTAAAATAAGAGTGCGACATTCAAGGTACATTTATCCAAGATTAACACATTAACACCTTCCAGCTGTGTTAGCTGGCTGGGAATGAACAGGATCATGTTAGCCTTGATTAGTTAAACCACGTCTCCCTCATGTAACAATTAAGACTGTCTATGTAGTATAATAGCATAGTTATTTTCAATTTTGAAGTTTCACTGCAGGACAGCAGCTGTCTCCTACTTCACTGTAAATTTCTCTCTCAGTGTTTCAAGTTTCCACATCACAGTGTGGAAAGGTTTGGACCCACATTAGGACTGTAACTCTGATGATGAATTTGACTTGGGCACAACTGCCAGTTGGAGCAGGTCTGTCCCAGTCTAGGTCAGTTGGACAGGGTCTTTTCCCATCAGGATCATTTGAAAAGACGAACTTTCACACGAGACATGTTTGTTTCCCATGTGAAACCGATGATAGTTAACGTATTGTGTATTGTGTTACCATGACAGCGTAGTCTTAAGGAAGCACTTATTTTACCCCAGGCCATGATCTTTTCCTAAACCTACGCAAGTAGTTTTTGTGCCTAAACCTAACCCAACTGTGACCGTTCCACATCCTTAACCATATGTTTATTATTGTAACCATAACAACAAAGGCCCGCTATGCCTGCCACTGTGTGGCGCTGTTTCAGGAGACGCACCTATGAGTTGTATCAGAACTTAGGGAAAAACAACCTATATGGTCGTTCAGGTTGGAGGACTTGTTGAATGTCATAAAATCCTACAAATATGTACAGGTGAAAATACTGAGATTTAAGGTGACCTCAGAGAGACTTTCTTTGGAGGGTGACTATACGTCTTTGCAAAAACACACTTCAGACAGGTCTGCAGTCAGTTCTGCTGACTACTAACTGTTATAACTTATTCTTTCATTGCCTCTTACAGCCTTTTGCCTCTGGTTTAATTTTATTTATTGTAAAGCACTACTGTATATTCCTGTTATGATATGAGCCCTATGTTTAGCAGAGTGTATTATTTCTGTTGCAGCGACCACATGGAAGTTTGTGCTGCTAGGACTGGCCTTCATTTGCCTTCTTGTTGGTTTTCTGCTGCTGGGAATGGGAGCCATGGCCAACAAGTATGACCTGAAGTTTTTAAATTACAATTTCATAGCAACACTTGTAGTAGTATATGCCATTGTGAAGGCTGCTGACTGACAAAGTTTCCTGTCTTTTTTTTCACACAGGAACAGAAAAAAGATAGCTAATTACAAGGTAGCAGCGTCACTGGCTCAGAAGAGTGGAGATGATGAACTGCACATCATCTCACCACTCAGAGATGACAGCAGCAAACCACCACCATCATCTCCTGACAGGCTGCTGCTGGGAAACAAACCCTCCTCATCCAACGGAGAGGTGAATGAGCTCAGAGCAGGCAACATTGTGGTTACATGGAAAGATGGCAACACCTCTTGCCTGTACTCAAATCCTGAAGCACAGGAGGAGGAACAGGAGGGGAAACAGGAGGAGGAACAGGAGGAGAAACCAGAGGTGGTGTCAGCTGCTGAGCTGTAGTCTCACAACAAAGTCAAAACAATGGAGTGAAAAATTCAGATAACAGATTGAATGTACAGTGAATAATCTCAGCCTGTGACACAATTACCTGTGGAAGCCTATGGGGGACTATATTAAAATGACCATGTAAACTTGAAAAATGAAAATGTAATTCCAAAATAGCATTATAATTTTCCACAGTTATTTGTTATTTGAGTAAAAAATGAAATAAATATGCAATACTCCAATTTGCCTTTTTATTTTCACATACACTTATGTGCATTCTATGACCATATAAAAATAAAAATGGAAAAGCTGTTTGACATTTAATTTTAAAAGTTGTACAATGCCGTACAGTGGGCAATATTCAAATGTTAATTAAAGATGTAATATATATGTGAATATTCACTTACTGAAATACTCCATCTAAGCATGTAACTCATGTAACTAAGAAAGTGAATTAACGTATTCCCCAAAATGTTAAAATCGTCCTTTAATTCGATAAGAAGCTAATAAACTAAGATGCAGTCCAGATGTGTGTCACTATGTTTGGCTGCCGATTATGAACTAATAAAATGGCTACTGGAAAAACCTCCACTGCAATGGTTTTCTTTAAGATGTTGAGGACGCTACAGGGGGGGTCACCTTGCGGTATCTTTCAAATCAAGACAACACAACAAGACCCAAAACTAATTAGATTATTAGCTTCATATCAGGATCACTGTTACAACACTGTGAGGAAGTTATTCACATGGAGCCTCATTAAAGCTTTGATATAAACTGATCTCCTGTTTGTCTCCAGTAGTTCAAAGAAGTGATCCATTCAGAATATTTGGGATCTTTACCAACTTTTAACATGAACTAAGATTAATCATTGACCTGTTTTTTGTTAATGATACCACCTCTTATGTATGTGTTGATGAGTGTAGATTGAATCATGTCTCCCCCTGTTCGCTCCATCTGCCTACAACATTCAAACATCAGTAAATCATCAATAATCAAGTGCCAAAATTGGCAGACAACAACAAAGTATTTTGAGCTCAGATTCACAATTGAACGGTGGATTATCATCAGATTTAATGTCCATCCATGTTCCCCTCAGAATGAACGGAAATAACTTTGGAGACTTTTCCAACTTTTCATCTACCACCATCATCAGGTCAACATTTTAATTCGTCCTATACTTTGGTTTATGATCAGATACCTGCAAAACTAATGACATTCCCATCAGCTTCAACTGGATTTTGTGTTTACTGCTGGCAAATACTAGCATGCTAGGATGCTAAACTAAGATAATGAACATGGTCAACTTTATATCTGCTAAACATCAACACGTTAACTTTGTCTCCGAGGTCAACTTTCCTCCACAAACACATATAGAACACAGAAAGATATAGAAGATTTACTCAAACTTGTTTCGTCTCTCTCCGCAACAAGACGTAGCTTAAATAATGTTATTGCTTTTATATTATAGATTTTTATGATCAAAAAAAAAATTCATATACTGAGAGGCGCCTGAATCTGAAGTTTGTTTTGTCTGTTTGTATGCAATATGTCAGTCTGGTCTGTTTTCGTATTTCATTTGGTATTTCAACTGGTATTTCTTCACCTGTCTTGTCTGACTTGAAGATCTGTCTTCTTACCCTTTCTCCTTTCTTAACGGGACTGCAATAAAAATAAGCTTTTATCTTTTTTTGTGTTTTTATCCTCAACAGATTGATAGTATCAGGACTGGGTGACTACAGTCTTTGCTTTTCCTTTACTGTTGTCAAATAAAGCTTTCAACCCTGTCATCCAAAAAGAGAGTCAATATTAGATTATTCTGTAAAACATCAGATTACTTTCCATATCAATGTTTTTTTTACACCCAACGCTAACATTGATAAAAGTCTTTCTACAGATTCTGTATATGATAATTACTGTTGACAACGAGGAGGCGTTGGCTCATGACAGATAACACTCTCTGCCTCTGAATTGCAGAAGTGTAAACACAATATGGAAGGAAGTTTAAAATAAAGCCACTGTCCACATTAAATAACACAAAGCTTATTTGTGGATATGTTCAGACTGCCAGTGTTATAGTGTTAAAATAGTTATTTCATGTCGGAATTGTTTGAATGTGTATATTTACCTGTGTTAATCTTGCCTCGACAGCTTGTTGTTTCATGTTATCTGAGTCTTCTTTCTCAGTGAGGCCTTCGTGATTTCTACTAAACAGTTCCTGGGGTTCACCAGCAGAGATCAGGTCTAACTCAAAAATTACTCTGAAGTTTGGTTTGCCTTAAAGATTTTTATTTTAGTTTTGCTTAGTTTGATGCAAATATCATTGACTGCTCCTTGTGTTCCATTCAAGACATTTTATCATACATCAAACAATCTTCCAAACCCTCCAAAGGACTGTCCACCCCACCTATCAGCCTGTCAAACAGCTTTTTCCCCGCAGCCTGTTAGCCTACTGAGCTCTTTACTCCCCCCTGCCGAGCACTGCATACATATACAAAGGTCTGACACCTTCCTCTCACACACGCAGACAGACAAATTCTGCTGCTAATCTGCAGCAGTATTCTAGTTGGAATCTTTAATGTTTTCTATTGTTATTGTAGCAGGGATTATTAGTATTTTTTTTATGTACATTTTTGCTTGAAATATTTTATTATTATTTTTTATGAGCACTGAAGAAATTCAGTTTTCTTCCCCTGTATAGTGAATATTATATATGGAAAGAATAACAATAGTAAATTCTACATTGTGCAAATCAAATCAAACACACTGCTTGAGCTGAAATGATTTCAGACAGATGTAAGTGGGAGAGGTTTAGTTCAGTTACATGGATGGAGTATCAATAACACACCAATGTTTTGAGTAATGATAATTGTGTTTGCTTTGGATGATAAAGTATATTTCATAGATGCTCTTTAATATAAACAGATTTATTTTCGTTTTTTTTTTCTTCTAAATGACAATTATAAGAATAATATTGATTGTTATTATATTTGTCATATTGCCGTTGTTGTTAGGTTACTATTGTTGTTCATTCAGTATGTTGCGGGCTTGAGCAGAGTAGATATAGGCCCGAATCTGGCAACTACTGGCTGTTTTTTTTTTTTTGTCTTCATTACTTATTACTTTTGATGTGGTTGGGAGCACAGTTTTCTTTTTTTCATGGAAACAATAAAAAGTCATATAAAAAGACACACTATCTATCGTTCATACCTGTTCACAGGGCTCTGTCACTCTCGCTATGATTGGCTTCTGGTCCAATGTCTCTTCTGATGCGTAGACATCCTCTGCATGGCATCCAAGGACACAGAAGAGACTATTAAATTTTCACCAATACATTCCAATATTTTGTACAGTGGTGGAAGAACTACTCAGATCCTTTTAAGCGACCAATACATGGAAAATACTCCATTACAGTACAAAAGAATTTTCAGCTTTGTAGTTAAATAATCAGCACTGAAAGCACTGGTTTGGTCCCTGTCACTGATATATGACTCTATCTGACATTGTTAGATTGTTAATACATCAGAATTTTATTGATGTAGCTGCTCGAGGTGGGGCTAGTGTTAACTAGCTAGTTTTTAACTACAGCTCAAATTGCGGTGAGCTGGAATTAGCTAGAAACATGAAACTTGGCCCAGTAACTGGAAATAATGTGCAAATGCTTCCCAAGAAAAATTAACACATAGACCAGATGGAAAGTGCAGGAAAGAACACGTCCCTCACATTGTAAATCAGATTGACTTGAAATTTGACAAGTCATAACTCATTAACGATTTGTCCAATCATCAAATCTTGGTAGATGTTTTCAGTCCATGTTTAAGATTAGGCCGACGCATTTTGAGCCCATCCCAAAGGAGGCACCGCAAAAACCAAAAATGTATACCTCAAAACCTGGCTTGCAGAATTTCACCAATTTGGGTGCAAATTATCTGCGGGCAAGTATTAACCAAGATCTGAAGGCTAATATTGATGGTGACTGTGGGCATAGCCTGTTCATCAATATCTTTCATGTTATGCCATCGCTCAATTTGCCTTAGTTGGAATGAGCTAGAGACATGACACTTGGCACCATAACTGGAAATTATGTGTGAATGCTTCCCAAGTAATATGATTCCAATCAGCCCAATAGTTGCGCTATAATTAACAGCAAAAAAAAAAAAAGGATAAGGATAAGATGTTATCCTGTCTACCACATGGACACTTTGTTGAAAGTAGAATTTTTTTCTGCATTCAATGTAATGATGAAACAAGTGTGTGATTGGTCTCACTCCTTTAAACAGAATTAAACTTGTTTAAGTGACTTTGTTCGGTTTTGTCAAGCCTGAAACCAACTCATTGCTGCTTGTGGCTTTAATTTTGGGCAATTGAGCTGCTTCCTTCTGTTGGGTGCAAAAAATTTAAAACCTGCATATTGCCACTTGCAGCTATATTTACTGTATTTCTTTTTGTCAGTTCTGCCCAGATGTATATAACAATAATTCCTAATTATATAATTGAATTAGTGCGACCCAGACCCAATGAAGGATTAACCAATGAATTGTTAACCAATGAAACATTATTAATTCTTAAATTATGTTCATTTAAGTTTTTGCCTAAATTTTCACTTACTTATTATGAGCCAATAATCTTCCAGCTCCCGTAGCAGTAACAGTGACATTGTTTGACTGAAACGCCACAAAAAGGACTGAACAGCCTTCTGCAGTACAATCCCTTGTCACAACCATCCCACTGTTAGTTTAGATGGGTGTAATGCTTGAGTGATGAGATAAGGCAAGATATACTTCTTTGAACCTGAGGGGAAATTTGTCTTGGGCACAAGGTTGAACAAAGCTGCATACAAGGTACATACGATATACTATAGGTACATAATCTCCATATGTACACAGAACAGACACATACACTATATGTGATTGTACCCCTAGTACATAGAGTACACACTATTCCTTCAAGATAAAACACACTGACCTGTGGTCAATAAAGAGGCAGAGCACATAGAAAGAAAAAAGGGAAAAGTGAATTTAAAGTGAGTTTAATGTATGCTTTTTTAAACTTTCAAGACCAGCAGCAGATACCCTGGTATGGGGCAACATTTATAAAATGTGAGACGTTTAGAGGGGAAATGTCTCTTTGGTGGAACTCAAAGACCTCAGCGACATCTTAAACATGACGAGGACATACAGCCATACAATAATTTAATAATTATAAGAGCACACAAAACTAAAAGGCTGGAAACCACTGATTTAATTTTCAACAATATGTTATATTTCATGTGCTTATAATCTTATTATTTATGTAAAATCTTAAAGTTTAAATTACCCAGTCGCTGCAGCTGTTAGTTCAGTAAAAATTACAACATTCACTCTGAAATGTGTTGGAGTAGAGAGTAGCACCAAATGTAAATACTCAAGTACATAATTAGAGTACATTAGTGAATGTAATTAGCTTCTTTCCACAACTGAAAATCTCACCTAGATGGGAGTCATATTCACTGATGAAGTGCTTTGTGAAGAATTTCACTGTCGGTGGTGTAAAACAAGAACAAACAAATAACACTCTGTCTGTCTGCCAGTCTGTCTGTCTGTTCACACGTGTGTGTGTGTGTGTGTGTGTGTGTGTGTGTGTGTGTGTGTGTGTGTGTGTGTGTGTGTGTGTGTGTGTGTGTGTGTGTGTGTGTGTGTGTGTGTGTGTGTGTGTGTGTGTGTGTGTGTGTGTGTGTCTCTGAGTGTGCGTGTGTCATAGGCCTACTTGCACATATAGAAGTTATTAATGTTTGTTTCGGATCAATAGAGAAACAAAGTCGTAAGTATCCGATGTCAAATAAGTAAATAAAAAGGCAGATTGTGACCTGTGAGGAGACTAACTACAACTGTCATGTGTTGCTGTGCTGGTTGTCTCTTAGGCTGCGGTCTCTTAGGCATGCGATCAGATCATGTGATCACATGATCACATGATCTGATCCATGTACAGGTGTGAATACACCCAATACGCATTGAGGATGCATTTGAGATCTGATAACTAAGACCACATTCAGAGGTAGGCTGGGCTCCTTATGTCAACATTCATTTAGGAGTTGATTGCAAATGTGTCCTGGGTCACATTGAATGACCACTTACTCAACTGATTTCCTCTGCGTAAGCAGATGTATGTACTCATTCATGAACAAATACCAGTTGTACAAGTCATGTAAACTGGCTTTGTTCACGATGTCTGAAAATTTCGAAAGGCCCATAGAGATATATTCTGAGCAGGGGCATCAAACATCTCAATTTTGTTTGCCCAGAACGTACCAAGGAATAGACCCAGTCTGTATTGTTTTGATTTCTTCTTCTCCTTTTAATTTCCGGTTTGTCTTTACTGGTCTATGGGGGTTGTGGGCCAAGTTGTTCCTTCTGCAGGGTGTGGATTGGTCTCATTGAGAGCAACGTCTTTCACTGTCCAGGCAAAGATGGGGTGTTTTATAACAGATTGATATCGTTGTAGAGACAGTTGACCTCCAGGGTGGGCCAAGTGGACGTTGGGCCTCATAGTCTCTGAATACATTGCTCTTGATCCTGTGGACGGTGTCAGGGTGGAAGTCTTTCCTTGGTAGCAGGGTTGACGTGACTACTCTGCTGTTGGAGAAGGTGGTGGAGGTTTTCTTTATCACTCTTCTGAGCGACTCTGCCACTCTCACCTGCTGGCTCCTCAGGTCATTTGAGCAAGTGTGGAGAATGATGTCCATGTCCAGCCGGTCCATGGCATGTTGGGTGTTTGGACACCAGATTGTAGCCACTTTGTGGGTGGAGAAAAGTGTCTTTTCATTTAGAAATTTGCCATTGGAGTCAATTAGGATGACGATATCTGGCTTCTCTATCTGACCTGCTGGTCTGGAGGGATGAGTGGTGGTGTTGATTTTTGGGATGGGGGTAGATAGTTGTCAGTTCTCTCCTGTAGTTCCTGTAGTTCTCTCTCTCTTCTCTCAGCTCCTTCACCTCCTTTAATCAGTGCTGTCAACCATGCCATGTGGCTCTCTGTCTAGTCACGAGCTCTCTCTCCACCTCTGTGAATTTCACCTTAAGGTCAGTGATGGTGTGGTTCAGCTGGAGGCCCTGGGCCTGTTCTGGACTAGTGGGCTCATTCTCCTCAGTGGGCTGGTCAGTAGTGAAGCAGCTGGTAGTGGGGCTGGTGTCTGTGTCTGGCAAAGTGTTGGTGTTGTCAATAGGGGTAGACTTCTCCTGTTTGGCCCATTTCTTTATGAGGGGAGGGTCCAGCTCAATTAGCTTGAAGTTCCCCTGCACTATGACAGTCCCATTCTTATATATAATGACTGTTGTCACAACAGTTTCTGGGTCTTCTACCTCTTTGATTTTGAGTTTCCAGCCATTACAGATCCCCTTTGTCTTCACAGAGGAGTAGTGAGCACGTATGGCGAAGTGCCATGCCAGTGGCTGGTCTGTGAGAAAGATCAGATTGCTGTCATCTCCTCTCTTTCATAGGCCAGGAAAGCGTGTCTCTGGTCTTTCCTTCAACAGTTGCTGTTTGTATGCCTTCCTCGCACATTTATTGTTGATATCTTGTGGAGAGAGAAGAGGAATAACTTCTGTGCAGGCTGTGGTTAAAGCCATGACGCTCTACTGCTGTTGCACTGCTGCTGTTGCTCCTTCTTAGCACCTGTTGTTAGCTAACAGTTAGCTTTAAAACTAAGCTAGCTTCAGTTTAATAAGTTTTTAGCAGTTAGTGTAGTTAAACTTTTTTATATATCCTTTCTTTGGTTATTGTCTCTCCAATGGTCTCAATTATTTGAGTCCTTGGCTATATCCCTCTTCTTAGCTTGGTGTCACTTAGCTGGTAGGACAGCTAGGCTAACTTTAAGTTTGACAGTTGGTTTGATTTTTTTGCTGGGATTTTAAGCAGTGTTTTCCCTTTTTTTTCCTTTTGTTTTTTGTTTTTTGGTTCCAGGGAGGCAATTCCTTTAAAGACTTGTTTCCTCTTCAACAGTTCAGAATAGTGAAAGTTTATCTCATTTTAAAAACAAAAATGTGAACATCTTCAGGAGTTCATGATGCTGCTGCTGCTGTTTCTCTCTCTCTCTGTCTCTATTTGTCCGTCTGTCCGTCTGTCCATCTGTCTGGCTGACTGTCTGTTTTTCTTTCCATCTGTCTCTCTGCCCGTCTGTCTTTCTATCTGTATGTCTCTCTCTACGTCGGTTGGCCTGGCTCTCTGTCTGTCTTTCTCTCTGTCTATTTTCCTGTCTCTCTGTCCAACTGCCTGTCTATCGTTGTGTCTGACTTTGTCTGACTGTCCATTGTTCTGTCAGACTATCCATCCATCTGTTTCTCTGACTGTGAGTCTGATTGTATGCCTGCCATTCTGTCTTTCCGACTCTGATCTCTCTGTCTGCCTGAGTGTCTTTCTTCAGTCTGTCTGTCTGTCTGTCTGTCTGTCCATCTGATTTTGTCTTTCTGTCCGTTTGACTGCCTTTCTGTCTGTCTTTCTGTCTGTATATCTGCCTGACTGTCACTGTCTTCTTTCTTTTTCTCTGCCTATCTGCCTGACCAACTGTGTGCCTGCCTGCCTGCCTGTCTGTTTTTCTGTCTTTCTGCCTGCCTGCCTGTCTGTCTGTCTCTTTCTGCTTTTCTTTCTGTCTGACTCTCTTTCCCGGTCTGTCTGCCTGACTGTCTCTCTTTCTTTTTTTCTATCTGTCTGTCTGACTGTCTGTCCGACTGTCCGTCTGCCTACGTGTCTGTCTGTCTGACTTTCAGTCTGTCTTCCTCCCTTTCTGTCTCACTATCTGCTTCTGACTGTCTATCTGTCTTTCTCTCTGTCTGCTTTTCTGTCTGACCGTCTGTCTGCCTGTCTGTCTGTCTTTCTTTCTGTCTACCTACCTCTTTGTCTGTCTGTTTGTCCCTGTGTTTCTGTTGCTGCATGTCTGTCTGTGGCACCTCAGGGGACCAGGGTCAGAGAGGCCCCTGAGAAAACCAGCAACTACACAAAAAGTGACATTTAACATCAGCATGAAATTTATCAAATCTGTATGGATGTTCATGTTCACGCAAAATAAAAAGCTCACAGAGGGTCAGAGAGTTTTGTTCATTACCATCTGACACAACAACAAATTCCACTGAAAACACAGTTGAAAAAGTCAATCAACTGAATTAAGGAACAGCAAAAATTCAAACAAAGAAATCAATCAGTTTAATAAAACAAGAATAACACGTTCACTGTATTAGAATTTTCAAGGTTTGTGCATTCAGCTGCTTACTGTTGAGGACATGGTGGAAAGGATGACTGTGATATATAAGCAAAAGTTACAACATCGTCAATATCATCACTTGTTAAATAAAACAAAAGGTCATTTACCAGTAAGAGACAGCTGTACAGTCTAAACTACCTTATATTTACAAAAGAACAACATTTTCAGCTGACCTGAAGTTTGAAGGCATGACGAAGGAAGTATTTGTTCAAAGTTTTTGAAGAGTTGTTGCAACGAAAGATTTAAAGTCAGACCTGATTTCCTGGAGCCCCGTACACCGAGAAGCACGCATTTACACTCAGAAGAATTCCTGTCAACAAAGTTCCGTGTCCCTTCCCCTGCCCAAACATCAATGAAATGATTATAATCTTCTGACAAAATTATTCACCTTTTTTGATAATCATCTTTGCTCTCATTTCATTATAATAAATATAATAATTTCTTTTTTTTTAATATAAAGGTTTGCTTGTTTGTTTAAGGGTTGGAAGAAAAAAAAGACTTCAAACCCAGCCTGTAAAGCCCAAACTGAAACACCACTGGTCTATACACACACAAAGCCTTCATGAAGCTGGATGTTGTCTTTCACTCAAAAAAGGCCTCAGGAGCTCCTTTTACATATATTTATACATACACACACACACACACACACACACACACACACACACACACACACACACACACACACACACACACAGACACATTATAATGTGACCCAGAGGAACAACCTATTGTTGCTGCTCAAGGACAAATCTTCAGCTGTCCCACAACTGTCAGCCACAAACAAAGAGAAATATTTATCACCAACATGCTCACAGCTATCGTGTCATTATCCAGCTCGTCTTTCTGCTCTGGCTGCATGTCATCATAATGTACTTGAACTTTGTCACACGCCACCTGCTATGTATAGAGTCTGTTGTCAGAGCTGTGCTTGGGACAGGAGGCACTCACTCTCCCTGGTAGTAAGTGGTAAAACTTTCTGGATGTGCTATGTGCTTTTGATCTGAATCAAACTTTGATCCAACCTTTCTTGTAGTGAGTGTGCAGTTGCTGGAGATCTAATGAAGCTCTGCAGTAGGTAGGTGATGGAGTCCAGCAGTTGTCCACGATTTAAGCCACCACACAGCCTGAAAGTCAACATTAACGGCAGCTCTTTCTTTGTGGATAAAAGCACTCTGGCTGAGAATTGTGAGTACTTCAGAGCATTGTTCCAGTCAGGGATGAAAGAGTGCCGACAGGAAGAGATTCAGCTGCAATGTGTGGGGGTTCTGGGGTTCCTGGTCTTGCTGCAGGTACTGAATGGGGAGCAACCGGTGCTCAGCAGTGATCACATCGTGGAAGCTATCGAATGTACAGCTTTTCTCCACGTACCGGTCCTCACCAAGCACTTGATCAATGTCATCAATTCTGAAAACTGCTTACTCATGTTCCACACAGCTGCCACCTACGGTGTGTGGGAGCTGTCCCACAGGTCAGCCTTATTCATCAGAGACATGTATACCGACTTGAGGGAGGACGTCCACACCTTACCCAACAAGTTGGTTGAATACATCAAATCTCTTCTCCCGAGCAGCTACATGGCAGTGTGCAGCCACTCTCCATCCACGGAGCTGCTGCAGGATTCCCAGAGGACTGTCTGCTACCTGGATGAAGAGGACAGAGAGTGGAGGGTCCTGACACATCTACCTGGGAGAACCAGCACCACCATGGCAGGCGTGGCTGTCCTCGACAACAGACTTTACATCATTGGAGGGGTGCATGATGTAAGTAAGAAGGTGGTAGAGACGGGTTTCTGTTACGACCCTGCAGCTAACACATGGTCCACCATCTGTGGCCCTCAGCAGCTCCGCTACAACTTCACTCTGATAGGACATGAGGACTGTCTGTACGCTGTAGGAGGGGAGTACAACATGAATGCCCTCTCATCTGTGGAGAGGTACAGGGTGTCTGATGGGAGCTGGAGTTTTGTCTCCCCCCTCCCTTCCCCTGCTGCTTCGGTGGTATCTGCTATAGCCATGAACAGGATGTTTATCTGTCTCTGGAAAGGGAAGGGGGCCACAGATATCCTTGAGTACGTGCCTGAACCAGGCCAGTGGCTTCTGGTCACCACACTCATCCGCCAACACAGTTATGGTCTTTATATGGTAGCCCATAAGGACAATCTGTATGTAATGCGAAACAGACCCTGTGACGACTTCTTACTTTGTGTGATAGACTTCTACAATCTGACCTCAGGACAGTGGACAGCCATGTCTGGTCAGTATGGTAACAGTAAAGGGTCTCTTCTCACTGCTGTGGTCAGAGGAGACTCTGTGTTCACTCTCAGTAGACATGTGACCACAGAGTACACTGTGGATGATTGCAGATGGAGACTGAAGCGTGAGATGAAAGGTTTTGGAAGAATTGGATCCATCTATACATTTCTGATGAGGCTGCCTAAAGCCACTCTGTCTGTTACGGGCAACTGTATGGGTCTGACTCACGATCAGAGCTAAGATAAGATATGTATAAGATAAGAGCTGCTGACTAAATCAAATGTAAGAGCTGTTCCTTTAAAAGATCAGCCTGGTTTATTAATACTTACCTCCAAGTCAGATAAACTTATTTAGAAGAGGAGAAACTAATTCGAAGATTAAAATTAGCTGTTTCTGAGATTCATTTTTAAAAAGTGGGGTTAAAACAGAGCAGACCACAGAGAAGAAAAAAGTAGAAAGAAACCTATGAGGAGCATTTGCATGAGCTGAATAAGAACTACTGCCTTGGTTTGGTTTTAATAGCTTTAATAAATCTTTCACAGTTAGAACTACTTACATCGCTTCAGGCTCTTACACAGATAATATATTTTCATATCAAAACATGTGAATGTAATAAATGTGCAGTACGGCAACATCATCATCATCATCCATTTAGTTACAAGATATAAGCATTTATAATATACGTTCCCTTTGTGAAGGTTACTGAGCATCTTTAGATATAATAACCTGTGTTTAGTAATTCTTACAAATTGCCTTTACCAATATCAATTTCATATGTGCCTGTAACACATTTTAGGTTGAAGTTGAGTTATGTAAAGTGCGTGCGTGTGTGTGTGTGTGTGTGTGTGTGTGTGTGTGTGTGTGTGTGTGTGTGTGTGTGTGTGTGTGTGTGTGTGTGTGTGTGTGAGTGTGTATGTCGAATTGCTGTCAATCATGCCACACGCATCATCAGCTCCTCGAGGGCCCGTTCCCGGTGGTTCTCGTGAACCAACAGCACCTCTTTGATGGCATTCTGCTGGAAGCCCATCTCATTAAACTGACTCAGCAGATGAAGGAACTCCTCCGCCTCAAGAAGAAGAATCATATTTTTTTATGCAATTTTTAAATCACACAAAAGAAAACATGTCAAGTCTTGCTTTCTCTGAGAAGATTAAAGACTCATGTGATGTTGTAGTTGTATGCATGTCTTACCTTTGTTTCACAGTTTTGAAACATCTCCAGAGCCTCTTCTACCTGAGCCATGTCATAACCCAGCTGGCACAGGTGGTCACACGCCACCAAGTAACTCAAGATCTGCAGACACACACACAAAAAGGTTCATTCATAGAGGACACATCAACATCTTTTGGGTCAAAAACCAAAAGGAGAACAGTGGTAAAATGAAAGTTGACCCTCTTTGCCAGCAGTCACCAGGTCTGAGACAAAATCAGGCCAGATCAAAACCTGGTATATGGCTGGACCGCACTTTATCTGTTTGCTTCTAAAGTATTTATACAGTGTTTTAAAGCAAAATTCCAAATAAAACTGTTCTCATTTACATGCTTTTCTTTTTCTGTTGTAAGACAATGGAATAAGTATGAAATAGTGACTGAAATGCAGCCCATTAAGACTATATGTTAACCAGCAGTCACTTCCAAGCCAGGGACATCGTCTGAAAAATATCACCATACACATAAGTTAAAGACAATGGCTGTGCTGTGATTTCAGCTATACTTACCTGTAAAATGATCACCCAGAGAGAAAGTTAAAAGCTCATTCACGTCTGTAATAGCTGTTTGAATGAGACCTAGGAGAGGTGTGCCTGCAGAGGGAAAGCCTGACCTCGCACTCATGGGGCAATACTGGCAACTTTCTTCCAAGAAAAGTTGCTGAGGTTTGTCCAAAAAATGTTTGCACATATTCATTTTTGAAAGAATAATGGCGTAATCATCCATCTTATTAAGGCTGATAAAAAATCTGGTTGGGACCACTAACCATCTTGCACTGGCTGAGGAAGTATTCAGATCATTTAATATAGTAGAAGTACTAATACCGAAACATAATAATACTCCATTACAAGTAAAAGTATGTGAGAATAATCAGAAAATGTACTTAAACTCAAAAGTAAATCAAAAGTAAAAGTACTCCCTGTGTCCCCTGTGACTGTTATAGCATTATATATCATTAGATTAATATTACTCATACATTAATGTGGAAGCACCATTTTATTGTTGTACTTACTTGAGGAACAGCTATTTTTGACTATTTTGTATAGGACTGCAGTTAATAATTATTTTCATAATGGATTAATCTGCTGATCATTTTCTCAATTAATCAAGTGAAGTTCTAGTTTCTGAAAATTCATAAAACAGAGAAAAATGTCACCCCGATTTCCCAGAGCTCAAAGTGACAACTTCACAGTACTTATTTTGTCCAACTAGTCATCCAAACCTTGACTAATCAGTTAATTGACTAACTGTTTCAGCTCTGATTATATTTACTGTTGGGTATTTTAATTTATCAATAAGCATCATATTTTATAAACCCATCATACATTTTGTATGTAAAAAATCTAAATAAAAAAGTACAATGTTTCCTTCTGAAATGTAGTGTAGTAGAAGTTTAAAGTAGCATGAAATGGAGATACTCAAATTTATAATTGAACACAGCACCTAAGTAAATGTAGTTAGTTACTTTCCACCACTAACCATCTGGTTAAAGCTCATGTTTTCTGTGACATTGTAGGTTTCTTATAAAGATTAAAGCTGTGGATGTTTCTCTGTACAGGATTACATCTTTAAAACCGTTATCTTTCACACCAATCCACTGTCCGCAAGTTACTTGAATCATTTTGGTCTGTTCTGTAAATAAATCACTCCATGGAGCAATGACGACTGTGAAATGAACTACAGATTTATGAGCTGTTCTGTATGTCAGTGAAGTCTCCAGGGAACAACACACAGCAAGACTACTAATGTAAAATCTATCTGATGAGCTCAGGAGGTTTTCTTTGCAGTGAAAAACCATCTGCAGTGTGAATGCAGTGACCTGTAGTGTCTTGACCAGCATGTCACAGAATAATACAGTCATTAAGTCATTCATTCTTGCTGATGGAGCAGCTGACAGATCAACTCATGCTGACTGACAGGGAAAGACAGAGACAAAATGGACTGAAATCAGACCATAAACTTTACAAAACCATTAAACGGATCAGTAAGTCAAATAAAAGCTCTGCGCTGCATGAACCCACTCTTGATGTAACAGTGAAAAAACAAACCATGTAGCCTGAATATTTCTCTTCATGTTACTTCACTTAAGTGCAGGAACAAACAAATATTCACTGTAGGGGAAACATTTATTATAATTTTAAAGCTACTTGAGTGGGACTTAATCAAAAAGTTAAAATAGAATTATATCATTCATCTCCTCTTGTTATATTCAGAATTATAACAAGCAGAGATGAATGAATGTGTGTTCATCCATGTCTCCTGTTTTTGTCTTGTACAACTTTCTGGATTTGCCCTCTTTCCAATCAGCCCTGTCCTGTGGTTTGCGATTTATTCTTCTGAGCAGATATGAGAAGGTGTCATGGGAGAACACATACTACAGAGCAGGCTGTGGAAACTCTGAGGATCTATTTTTACACTGGCTTACAGTGGCTTAGTATATGTATTTCTCATTCATTCCCAACTCCAGTTGGCTACTCACTACACCTTTACACATATTTGGTTGTGGTGGTGGTGGTGGTGCTGGTGCGGGAGGCTGTTTAACAAAAATATTGCATAAACAGTTTAGGAATTTCAGCAATTTTATACATACTTCCTCATTTTCAGAGGCTCAAAAGTAATTGGACAACTGACTGACAATCAGTTTCATGGTCAGGTGTGGCCCGTCCCCTAATTATCATCAGCAACACAGATAATAACAGACCTTGGAAAACAACAAAGTTGGATGATGTTTGTCTTATTACTCTGCCTCCTTTAGCAATACTGGTACATGTAATAAATGTAGTTTATTTGACATAATGGAGGGGTGGCTAAGTGAATTGGAAGCACGGCTCCGCACTATGGCCAGCAAATAGTAGCAAGCCCCCAGTAGCCCGTGCGAGCCAACCCAGCGTAGCTCCTACTCTCCCCTCGGCTGCTCAAGAGCTGCCGGGAAACCCAGAGGAAGCATAGCCCTAAGCAGAAGCCCATGGTTCAACACCAACTAGTTCACATTTCAAACAGGTTCTTTCCACTCAGTGACACACCTGCTGAGAAACCAACTCGGATTACTGACAGCTTTATTTTGAGAAAGGTGAAGTTAGCGACATTGGCGACCATAATCAAATGTATCCCTGGGGCCAGCGAGGTCAACACTATATCCTATTTAAAACTGCTGGCTAATGATAAATGGAAATACATTAAAACTGTTATTCATATCAGCGGTAACAACGGGTCGAGTTGGTGTCCAGCAAATGTCGTGGGCTTTGTAGCTATTTGGGCTTTGTGGACTTTCTAGGGAAGACCTTGTCTGATAAGGAAAGATGGCATACATCTCACATTGGATGGAGCAGTTTTCATATCAAGAAATCTGGCCGACTTTATTAGTACACCAAAACCATGACAACCCAGAGTCGAGACCATTAGGCACAGTTGCAGTCCTACACACTTCTCTGCACTTCTGTTAGAGCAAGTACCCAGCCAAAACCACACAGGTACCCACGCAAAATCCCCAAACTGATTAAATCAAAAGCAAAAAGACAAGGTATTCATAAAAACCTAACAAAAATTAAGAACACCACTGCAAAAGTACAACAAAATAGGATAATTAAATGTGGACTATTAAATATTAGGTTGCTCTCGTCTAAAGCTGTATTAGTAATTGATCTAATATCAGATCAACATATTGATTTATTTTTTTCTTACTGAAACCTGGCTGTGTCATGAATATGTTGGCTTACATGAATATTATTACTCACATTCCTCGAGGCAAGGAGGTGCAGTTGCAACCATTTTCGACCATTTTCAAGTCTATTAATCAGCCCTAAACCTAAACTTGTGGATGTCGAAAATGATAGCCTAAGCAATGCATTTAACTCAATGCATTTAATAATGCATTTAATTAGAGACAATGAAAAATCTTAAAAATAAATAAATGAGTAAAAGCATAAAACAAAAAGGGATACTCTAATTAAAAGTCACTTTATAAAAATTACTTCTTAAGAGAGTTTTAAAAGAGGAAACTGAGGTAGTTTATCTGATTCCCAAAGGAAGGTTATTCGACAGTTGAGGAGCCCTAAAAGCAACCTTCTGTCTCAAGCCTTGCTCTGAGGACAGAGAGCAACAACTGGTCTGCAGATCTAAGAGAACTAGCACAGGTGTAAGGGGTGAGAGGGTCAGTAATTTAAGATGTTGCAAGGCCGCTCAGTGATTTAAAAACAAGCGGTAAAATTTTCGATCAATTCTGAAAATCACGGTTAACCAGTGCAATGACGTGAAAATAGGGGAAATGGGTTAATATTTTCTAGTTCTTGTGAGAACCCTAGCTGCAGTATTTTGTACAAGTTGGAGGCAGTTGATAGATTTCTGGGGCAGTCCGGCAAATAATTAGTTACAGTAATATAAATGGCTAGAGACAAAGGCATGAATGAGTGTTTGTGCATCACTGAATGACAGGAATGATCTAATGTTGGCAATATTCCTGATTTGATGATTTTGCTGAAATTTATAGCAAAATTCAGGTCTGAATCAAACATTACTCCCAGATTTCTGGCCTTTGGTGCACTGCAAACCGAGGGAAACTAAGATCGGGCTAACAGAGTCCTTGGGTCCAACCACCATCACTTCAGTTTTGTCATTAACAATTTTGTCATTGACATCCAGGACCATATATCTGCAAGACAGGCTGTGAGTGAGGTAACTGAGGTGAGCTGGATGGATTTATGGATAAGTAGATTTGTGTATCGTTCACATTAAAGTGGAGAGAAATGTTGGAGTTGTGGATAACTTGACCCAGTGGTAACAAATAGATGGAAAACAGTAAAGGGCCAATAACAGACCCTTGAGGAACGCCGTGGTTGATATTTGCATATCTGGAGGAAATAAGATGAGAATATACCAATTTCTCCAGTACTTTGAAAAGAAAGGATCATTTGAATAAGGGTCTAAAATTATTGAGACTGCCACTGTCAAGATTTGATTTTTTTTTAGTAGGGGTTGAACAACAACCAAAAATTGAAGGTTTAGCCCCTGACATTAGAGATTTGTTAAAAACTGTTAAAATGTCAGAGGATAAAAAGACAAAAACCTCCTTTAAAGTCTAGTGGGTAAGACATCTAAGGGAGAGGTGGAAGATTTTTAAGGCCATTAATCATCCTCAGTAAATCTGACTGAGATACCGGATAAAAATATATAAAAAATCTGGTGCGCCTCCCAGTGTATTGAAATAAACGCAGATGGAACGACTCATGTCTCACATCTCTCAATAGAAGAGACTACATTGGAATAGGGAGGGTGATGGATAAGGGATTTAATGGTCCTAAATAGTAACTTGGGTTTGTGAGGATTTGCACCGATAAGATCTACGAAGAATTTTGATCTTTCTTCCTTTACAGTGTTGTCAAACTCTTTTAAAAGCTATTTCATGGCCTTAAAATTACACATTAATTTGGAAGCTTACATTTCTGTTCAGCACGTCTACATGCCCATCTAATGCTCCGGACATGGTCAATAACCCATGGAGGTGGTTTTGTGAAAGCAGGATGGGATATAGACAATTTAAGGGGTGCTACAGTGTCAAGAGTAGTAGCACATAGTTAAAATAAATAAAGTAGCCAGTTCCTTCACAGAACAAGATAAATCTAGCCTATAATACTGGGTCCATGCCAGTGCACTAATTAAATCAGCAGAACTGATCTGGCGGGGGCTCGGATCCGTGGGACATCAAACACTGTGGGATGTCATTCACTCCCACATTGACCAAAATACAATCCAATTTTGGATGGTCCCATATAATCTCTGGGATTATGCTGGCTATTTTGTGGACCCTCGCACCAGGAAAACAGTACGTTTTTGCTGTCTTTATCCTAATATTTCAGACTATGGTGTCACCTATGACCACAGTCGTGAAATGGGATAGCAAGGGAGCTGTGCTGGAACCAGCTGCTCTGCCAAGGGACAGCAGGATTGAGGATGGAGGAGTATGATGTGGCACAGCGGTGAATTAACCGACACCCTAGGGTTCCTTTGTGGAGCTAGAGTAACTGACAGGGGGAAGGCAGGCTTCCCTCAGGGAGCCAGTCCAGCTGATTGTGCTGCAGTGTCCACAGTTGAGAAAGACTGAGGGCATCCCCTTAGTGGAGGAAACACCTGTTCATCCAGGGTGTTAAATCTGTTGGCCTGCTGGATGTCCTGCGATGGCAATATGGAACAGGGACTCTTTTTGCTGTGTTTGCTCCTATGGACAGTCTTCCAGGACTCCATTTGCTGGGGGGCAAAGCTAACCGGAGCCTTCAGTTTAGCACCTAGGTTTTCTCCAGGGATCTACAAGCCTGGGAAGGACCCGGATCTCAGCATGGCACAGTAGAGTCAAGTTCTCATCCAGTTACAATAGCGATTGCAGGGACAATGCTAACCGAGGAATCAAGGAGCTGTTTTTCTTCTTTAATCTGATAAAGGGTGGATATTCTTTGTTCCAGTTCTGTGATATTCTGGCTGATACTGAGACAGTGTCACACACCCAGGTGAAGAGTTGAGTGGTGGCATGCTAGGCTGGCTAAAAATGTTGTTTTTCAGTGAGATTCTGATGATTAGCTGTCTACTGAGCTCACAGACTCTCAGTCGCGCATAGCTGTATGGTTTTACTCAACTCGTTTCTCTAAAAACTTAAAATCTGGAGGTTCAATGACTAAAATCCTTCGTACAGTAAAAGATGCAGTTAAAAACAACCAAAGCGTAAAAAATTTATCATAAAAATGTGTCTCAAAACTGGATAAAAAGTTAATATATAAAAGTGTTTTCAAGTGAGCACAGTACCCTGAAAAATAAACCTGCTTACTGTTTTAATCACATCCTTGACTTTGTTCTTGTTTATGGCGTTGAAATTGAACATTTAATAGTCTTTCAACAGATCATCTTTTTAATTACTATTACTATTTAATTACTTTTGTATTCCTACTACTTGAATACACACCATAAGGCAAAAATGTCTTTACTAGATGTCTCTCTTATAGTGCTGTAGCTAAATTTAACGAAGTGATTCCATCAGCACTTAACTAACTCCGAAAACCGCGTATTAGAACAAACAATGTGAAACTTTTCCATCCAAATGGAAGAATCCCACTTAGTCTGGCAAGACAGTCTGAAAACATATAAAAAGGCCCTCTGTAATGCCAGAGCAGCCTAATACTCAGCATTAATTAAGGAAAATAAAAACAGCCCTAGGTTTCTTTCCAGCACTGTAGCCAGGCTGACAGAGAGTCATAAAGCTATTGATCCATGCATTCTTTTAGCTCTCAGTAGTGACTTCATACGCTTCTTCGCTGATAAAATTCTAACTATTAGAGACAAAATTCATCACCTCCTGCCCTCAACAGGGACCGATTTATCTTCAAACACGAGAACCATCAATCTATCTCTCAGACTCCATTCCAACTATGCTGCTTAAGTAAGTCTTACCCTTAGTTAGCGCTTCTTTACTAGATATGATCAATCTTTCTTTGTACCATAGTCCTTCAAAGTAGCTGCAATAAAACCTCTTCTTAAAAAGCCTACTTTTGATCCAGGTGATTTAGCCAACTATAGACCTATATCTAACCTTCCCTTTCTCTAAGATCTTTATGGAAGCAGTTGTGTGACTTTCTACAGAACAATAATTTATTTGAGGATTTTCAGTCAGGACTTAGAATGCATCACAGCACCGAGATGGTACTGGTGAAAGTTAGAAATGACCCTCTAATTGCATTGGACAAAGGACTTGTCTGCATACTTGTTTTGTTAGATCTTAGTGCTGCATTTGATACCACTGACCATCATATCCTATTACAGAGACTGGACATTTAATTTGCATTAAAGGAACTGCTTTAATCTGATTTAAGTCCTGTTAACAGTTTGTTCTCAGTTTTTACACATTAATGATAAGTCCTCCATATAAATAAAAGTTGGACACAGGGTCTCAAGGTTCTGTTCTTGGACCAGTTCTGTTCACCTTATATACGGTTCCTGTAGGCAATATTATTAGGAAACACTCCATAAACTTATATGATGATACCCAATTGTATTTTTCAATGAAACTAGATAAAACCAGTTGGCTAAACTTTAAGCATGCCTTAAGGACATAAAGACCTGGATGACCAGCAATTGTCTTTTTAACTCAGACTCATTATCTAATGATATGGTTACTCTAAATGGCATTGCACTGGCCTCAAGCACCACTATAAGGAATCTTGGATTTTTCTTTGATCAAGATATTTCCTTTAACTCCCACATAAAACAAACTTCAAGAGCTGCCATTTTTCACCTATGTAACATTGCATAAATCAGGCAAATTCTCAAAAGGATAAAGAAAAAACTGTCCATGCTTTTGTTATTCTACACTGGATTATTGCAATTCCTTTTGATCCAGCTGCCCGAGCAAGTCTCTAAAGACTCTTCAGCTGATCCAAAATGCTGCAGCACGAGTAGTAACAGGAACTAGGAAAAGAGAACATATTTCTCCCATGTTAGTTCCAGTGCATTGGCTCCCTGTAAAATCCAGAATTGAATTTAAAATCCTCATCTACAAAACCATTAATGATCAGGCACCATCATATCTTAAAGAGCTCATAGTATCCTATTACCCTACTAGAACAATGGTTTCCCAGAATACCAGCTTACTTGTGGTTCCTAGAATTTCCAAAAGTAGAATGGGAGGCAGAGCCTTCAGCTATCAGGCTCCTCTACTGTGGAACCATCTTCCAGTTTGGATCCGGGAGGCAGACACCCTCTCCATGTTTAAGATCTTCACAATCACCAGATCGCAACCCAGTTGAACACCTATAGGAGATTTTGGACTGATGTGTTAGACAGCACTCTCCACCACCATCATCAAAACACCAAATGAGGGAAGTCTTTTGGAAGAATGGTGTTCCATCCCTCCTGTACAGTTCCAGGGACTTGTAGAATTTATGCTAAGGAACATCGAAGCTGTTCTGGCGGCTCAAGGTGTATGTGTGTGTTTGTGCTTTAAAAAAATCACTATCCGCCAATACAATGGCATGAAAAAGTTTGGGCGCCCCTGGTCAAAATTTCTGTTACTGTGAATAGTTAATTCAGTAGAAGATGAACTGATCTCCAAAGGAATAACGTTATAGGTCGAACATTCTTTTCAACATTTTAAGCAAGATTAGTGTATTTTTTTAGAGTGAAAAAGGGAAAGGAGCACCATGCAAAAGTTTGGACACCCCAAGAGCTTTGACCTCTCAGATAACTTTTACCAAGGTGTCAGACCTTAATTAGCTTTCCTGTGGTATGGTTCGTTCACAGTCATCGTTAGGAGAGGCCAAGTGATTTAAATTTCAAAGCTTTATAAATACTCTGACTCCCCAAACCTTCTACTTGCAAGGAAGATTGGGCAAAAATCCCCCAAATAGGAATTGTAAGAATCCTAGCTGGCTACAAAAAGCATTTACAAGGTGTGATATTTGCCAAGGGGGTGCTACTAAGTACGGACCTTGCAGGGTGCCCAATATGGAAATAAAAAAGTAATCTTGCTTTTTTTATAAACATCTCATCTTTAACTTTATGCCTTTTGGAAATCAGGTAATCTTTTACTCACTTAACTTTTCTCAGTAACAGAAATTTTGACCAGGGTTGCCTAAACTTTTTCATGGTACTATATATTGTATTTCGATTGTTTCAACACCCAACTATAGATGTCAGTATCAGTCACAGCTATCTGAGGTCTATGTGAAGGACAGACTGACTGACCTGATCTAGGGTCTGCCGGCCTGTCTTCTGCAGGGTAATGATGGCAGTATGGAGGGGGTAGCCCCGGGCTGTGATGGCCCCCAACAGCTCTCTCTCCTCTGGGCTAAGAGCTGACAGGAGCTCTGCTGACAAGTCCGAACCAGACGAGGGGAGACCCTGAGGGGTGAGATCATAGAGGGGTTTCTCCCTGAGTCTGGACTGAGATACGTCTAGAAATAACACAGTGTAGTGAGTTGTATGCGTTTCTGAAAAGAACAAGACAGTGAGGACACTGCACTACTGAGTCACTGAGACACATTTAATGCAATTTCAGTGTTTCACATTCTTTGTGTAACTCTGACAGCAGGTTGGAGCAGGTTAACCCTGAGATGCAGCTTTGCTTAGAAAGATATTTTCAGAGGACTTCCATCTGCTAATCCTGATGAACATCTTGCAACCTGGCTGGATTCAGGGAGCAGACTTTACACAGTCTATTTTTAGAGGCCAGATCCCTGAAAATATTTTGGAAATATGAGCTGAAAAAAAAACTGAGATGTTGAGGATAGATTTACTCTTCTGGCTAACTCTTCTGACTTGAGATCAAACCTGAAAATAAACAGTCAAAGTCATTCTCCAGCGGAATGACTTTGACTGAGAATGACTGGTGCTGTGCAGTGAGGATTCATCATGAAGCCTGTCTGCTCCTGGCTTATGTGAGGAGATTTATAGCATGGTTGAGAAAGAGGTAATGCCCTGAGCTTTAGGCTGTATTCATAGTCATAGTGAGAGCTATCTTTACTGCAGACTGCAGAGCATTAGCTCTCCTTCAGCCACACTATAAACTTTGTCATGAGGCCACGTGGATGACACAGCATAAGGTTGTTAAAGCATGGGGACAAGTTGTGAATGAGAAATATGAAAAGGACAGTCAAGCCTTTTCATTAAAACCTTATTCGATATTGCAGTATGACAGGTTTTGTGATGTTCTTAGGTCACAGAATGTTTATTAGTTGTGTAAAAATGTGTATGTTTCATACAGTGCAGTCAGTTATTTCTTTACTCTAGCACAATGGTTTTGAAACAATCACCTTCAGGTTAAAGGCCTGTCACTCGGCATTAAAGCCGTTCTAATTCATCTCTTCATATTAACAAAGAATGGATAACTGCGTGAAATCTGAAAGTTGTCGCTTGTAGTGATGAACCAACAGATTATTTATCACCTGGCTCTACAGCTCTCCTTCTGCTCTGTGCAGTCTTCAGTTCTTTGTTTAGGTTTTACAGCCCACAACTTTACTGTTTTGGGTTCTTATGCATTATGGGTACCTTTACTTTTGGTGCTTTGAGTATATTTTGTTGCTAATGCTTTTGTACTTTTACTTAAGTAAAATGTTGAACACAGGACTTTTACTTACAGAGTATATCTAAAATGTTATGTTCCTACTTTACTTAAGCAAAGTATCTGAGTATTTATTCCACCTGCTGGTAGCTATGCCCATCCATTTTATTGGTTATGACAACATTTTACTCAGAAAACAAATTGCTGAGAACACGTTAAATCATTGCTAGAATCATGGTTTAAATCATCACTACAATTTTTGCTAAAATTCTTGCTAAAATCATCACTAAAATCGTGGCTAAAACCAGGTCTACTTGGGTAACAGGCATGCCCAGTCACATGATCATCTTGTAAACAGGCCAATAATTCAGTCAGATTAGACTGACTGAATGACTCACTCAAAAGTGAGGTCACCTGTAATGTTTCTTATAAACATCTGATTGTACAGTAAAATCATGAGCGAGCACAACTACAGTAAGTACGACTAATAAGATTTTTTTGTTTGTTTTCTTACAGTTTGCCTTCTTTTGTTTTCTAAGTTGTTTTTAACCTGTCAGATCAGCTGATTAGCTGACTATCTGGTCTTGTTGGCCTGCTGGATGTTTTGTAGCAATGTTTAGCTGTGTTCTGAGACCTCAGTAATAACTTTGGTACCATAACTGATAGAGCCAATGTCCTGTCGCTATGAAAATAAAAGACATGTATTAATAAACTTAAGATTGCATCTAAATTTTGTTTTTCAGAACAGTGCGCTGAAGGACAGAATCCAATCAATGAGAAATGCATTACTGTTGATGATATATTGATGATCAGTTGTATTGTATTTGCTGTGTGGGAGAAAACAACTCACAAAATTTTAGATTTCATCATACTTTTCCTCACTGCTCATTTCTAGGTTAAACATGTCTTAGACTTCAGTAACCCCCCCAAAGTGTCAATGAATTTGTGAACAAAACTGGAGCACCACTGGTCACGGATATTAAAATGTTTATCTCTTACCGTATGCGTTATGTTGTGGCTGGTGATGGTGGGAGGCCTGTGGACTGTATTGACTCTGGTGTTGGAGATTCTGGTGTTGGGGGTCCTGGTGTTAGAGGTTCTTTGTGAGAACAGGTTCTGGGCTTGGCTGTTTGTGTTGGGATAATGTTGTGCGGACATCTCCAGCAAGGAGAGGGAGGACTGTCGTAGGTTCTTCCTGCGCTGGTGTGGCAGACTGCTCAGACAGGTCGGAGGGTTCAGCAGGTTCGGGACAAAGGCTTTCTGTGCTTTTTGCTGACCATGCTGACATGAAGCAACAGAACGCTCTCCACTTGAGTGGCCTTTCACTGACGCACATGTCTGGGCTTCCCGTGTACTGCTCTCCCCTTTGTCATCAGTGTCTGAGATGGTGAACTTGGTGCACAGGACGGCAGGGTTGAGGCTTTGGGAACGCTGTCGAGGTTTGGGTTCCCAGACGTTTGAGCTGTGGCTGCTGGCCAAGCAGACCTGCTGAGGGCTGCTGAACATCATCCAGTATGGAGGACAAGAAGGCAGCAGTCCTGATGAAGAGGAGGACAGCTGAGGCCAGTGTTGTCTGGTGCAGCCACTTTGCAGCCCAGTTAGCACCCAGTTCTCCAGACTGAACTCATACTGTCACATGGAGACACGGCATGTTAGTTATAGAAACAGTTCCCTAAAGTCACTACTATGGAGCTCCCTCTTTATCCTTAAATCATTATTTCACTGATGTTACATTGTCTCTGACATTTTAGCGGAACATTTTAATTAGCATGGAATTATTAAGTCATTGTAAGTCAATCTCTTGGTCAATTACTGGTTTGAAGTGAAATATCTCAGCACCTGTTGCAGGGATTACCGTGAAACTTATTTTGACAATATCTTGATTTTTCATCTCAGGCAACCGAACCCTAACCCACCAAAACTAGCTCAATACTACCTCATGAGGACATATACAAACATGACTAAGAATCTACAGCAATGCTATCAGCTAGCAGTTTCTTAGTGTTGCCTGTCTTAGTTTTTTGCTATGCTATCATTTGCTAATTATCAGCTCACACAAAGTAGAATTGAGGCTGATAGAAATGTCATTAGTTTTGGAGGTATCTGGTCATGAAAAAAAGAACTTGACAAATGGAAATGTTGATGATGATGATGGCACTAGATGAATAGTCAGAGCATCACCAAAGTTAATACAGTTCTTCCTGAGGGGAACATGAATGTCTGAACAACAGTTTATCACCATCCATCCAATAGTGAGATGATCACAGGTCAGTAGGAATCATCCTCTGAGGGCCACCAGTGTTGTAGGTGTTGAGATACAGTGTAAAATTTGACCCGCTGGTGGTGCTAGATAAAAACTTAGATGATCCACACAGCATTTTGGCATGCTAATGGTGGCTGAGGCTGATGAAGTAGAGTTTATTTAATTTAATAACATGTCCTCTGGCAGCATCCTAAGGCTAAACTTTACATCCTGGACATACAGCCCACAAGTGAAAACCCCCCAAAAAAACTCAAAACATGGGGCTAACAGTCTTATTCAGCATCAGTGGCCATTCAAGGATTATCTTCTTTTTTTTTGCATTTTCACGAAGAATAATGTCATGAGAACCACACATACACTTGCATGTAGGCAAACAAGTACACCCCTACAAAGATGCTCACACCCCCACCACACACATACACACACACACACACACACACACACATCTTCAAAGCTCAATAGCCTAGGGCAAATCATATACAGAAATATTCTTCAACTATGAGGTATAATATATATAATATATATATTCTATTGCATTTGAAGGTCTGCGGGTGCACGTGCACACGTGGTTGTGAGTGGGTGGGTGAATGTGCGTGTATATGAGTGTGTGTGTGAGAGAAAGAGAGGGAGAGAGAGGGAGAAAGGGAGAGACGGGGTGGGAATTGTGATCTACATTACAATATAATTTCTATCTCTCTATCTATAATTTCATAATATACACATACACACCACACTATCACATCCATACCAACACACCCACACCATATTAGTTGCATACATTTATTCCATTGGCCTACAGTGCCCCATAATACAGCAGCAATGCCCCTACTGGAAATCAGGAAAATACCATGTATTTATGACATGTTTGGCTCCATCTGATGGAAAATAGTAAAAACTACAATTTTGGAGCCAGGGCTCCAGAATGAAAGCCTAATAAAATAGAATAAATGATTTCATGCTGTAGTGGCAGTGGGATAAAAAAATGCAGTTCTAATGGGGACATTTTTGTCCTTAAGATCCTGAGTGTTTTGTGTACACATTGTATTATATACGTATTATAGGAGCTAAAGTTGAAATTCCAAATTTCAAAAAAAAAAAAAAAAAACTCACCCTTGGCAATATTTATGCTGTATGCATTAACACAGCCAAAATAATAGAAAAAAAATCAGAAACAAAAAGGACAAATATGTCCCTAAAGAAGCATAAGGGCTAAGGGCAGGGGTTCAAAGGGGCAGCAAAACAAGTAGTGAACTTTAACACTGATATATCATCACCTTTTAAGTTGACATGATTGTTCATTTGGAGGTAATGATTGCACTTTTTATAACTATTTTATTAAAATAATTATAATTTAAAATAAGAGGCTGTTTAAATAACTGTGAACAAAATGATTATGTTATTTGGAACATGAGCCAAAAACAGATTTGTCATTTCATCCAGGATATTAAACCTGCCTTTTTTCTTTTTCTTTTTTTTGAGCTGCATAGGGATAGAAAAAACAATCTGTAAACATAACTAAAGCAGTAAATAAGGTACATTATGTAAAATAGTGAGCAGTGTGTGATTGTAGGAGAGAGCACAGGGGGATATACAGGTAAGTTAAAGTGTGTCTCACACATATACTGTACTCATCGAGACAAAGAGGAAACCACACTCACCTCTGTCTCCTGTAGTATGGTGGGATAATCAGGGATAATAACTTTGACGTAGTCTTTGACTTTCTGTAAGACAGCCAACGGTATCTTCAGTGGGATGCCATCCATACTGCTAAGTTCACAGACACACAGAGTTTGATTTTAGATTAATTTTCTATACACACCAACCACTACTGAAATGCACACCAACTACTACAGCACAGATTCAAGCATGCAGATTTTAGTGTTCATGGTACATTTTTTATCATTCTTAAATTTTTTTTTTACTGTTTTTCAGCCTAGACCTGATTAAAATGTTCTGTCCCTTAATTTATAATAGAGGTTTTCAAACTCTGAGTTGAAGGGGGGAGGGAAAATCAACAGGCATGAGCTGCACAGTGTCGAACTTTGAAACCCCCCTGATTTATAGTGTCATAGTCCACAACCTGACAGACAGCTTCAGTGCTGAGAAATACAGCGGCATGAAAAAGTTTGGGCACCCCTGGTCAAAATTTCTGTTACTGTGAATAGTTAAGTGCATCGAAAATGAACTGATCTCCAAAAGGAATAAAGTTCAAATTGAATCATTCTTTTCAACATTTAAGCAAGAATACTGTATTATTTTTGTTTTGTACAATTTTAAGTGTTAAAAAAGGAAAGAATATTTGAGCTGTCAGATAACTGTTAGCTAATTAATTTTAGATAATTAATTAAGGGTTCAGACCTTAAATAGCTTGTTAGGGCTATGGCTTGTTCACAGTCATCATTACGAAAGGCCAGGTGATGCAAATGTCATCCATCTAACCATTAGCTATGCAGCTTTTCCTTTTGAGGGTCACAGGGGGGCTGGAGCCAATCCCAGCTGACGAGAGGCAGGGTACAACCTGGACAGGTCGCAAGTCTATCACAGGATAAACATATAGCGGCAAACAATCATTCACACCTACATGCAATATAGAGCCGCCAATCAACTTAAACTGCTTGTCTTTGGACTGTGGGAGGAATCTGGAACACCCGGAGGAAACCCACACAGGCACGGGTGGAACCGGAGTTAAATTCCAGATCCTTCTCACTGTGAGGTGACAGTGCTAACCACTGAACCACTGTGCTGTACTGTCAAACCTTGTCCCAATAATCAGCAACCATGGGCTCCCCTAAGCAGCTGCCTAGCACTCTGAAAATTAAAATAATTGTTGCCCAAAAAGCAGAAGAAGGCTATAAGAAGATAGAAAATCGTTTTGAGGTAGCCGTTTCCTCAGTTTATAATGTAATTAAGAAATGGCAATTAACGCGAACTATGGAGGTCAAGTTGAGGCTTGGAAGACCAAGAAAATTTTCAGAGAGAACTACTCTTAGGATTGCTTGAAAGGCAGGTCCAGGTCATTTGACTGCAAAAGACCTTCAGGAAGATTTAGCAGACTCGAGATGTACTGTTCTACTGTGCAGGGACGCCAGCACAATTATGACCTTCATAGAAGAGTCATCAGAAGAAAACCTTTCTTGCATCCTCACCCACAAAATTCAGCATCAGAAGTTTGCAAAGGAATATCTAAACAAGCATGATGCATTTTTTGTTTAGTCAAATAGAACTTTGAGGCTGCAATGATGTTTGGAGAAAAAAGGGTGCAGATTTTCATGAAAAGAACACCTCTTCAACTGTTAAGCTCAGGCATGGATCGATCATGCTTTGGGCTTGTGTTGCAGCCAGTGGCACAGGAAACATTTCACTGGTATAGGGAAGAAAGGATTCAATTAAATACCAGTAAATTCTGGAAGTAAACATTACACCATCTGTGAAAAAAAGCTGAATATGAAAATAGTATGGCTTCTAAAATAGGATAATGATCCTAACACACCTCAAAATCCACAATGGACTGCCTCAAGAGGTGCAAGCTGAAGCTATTGCTATATATGTGATGCATATAAGTGGCATTTCAAGTTCTGGACTGATTACTAATCACTGATCCCTGAGTTTGTTTCACATTTTTCCTCTGAGTCTGTACTGTTTTCTGTTTTAATATTTGAGGCAAAACTTGCCCTTCAGGATACTTTGTTAAAACTGTGTTCTCATCCAGCAGAATACATTTACACCAACAGTCCTTTCTAATTCTGGCTTTCTGTAAGACTTTATCGTAAATTGCTGAGAAGTTAAAACTCAGGTGATTAACTAATTTTCCCAGAAGCCTCTGCTGCTCTGCCACTGATAAAAGACCGGGAAAATAATATTTAATATTCAGCTGTTGAAAGCTTCAGTCACTTCAGTGCAACTGAGCAAATTTACACAGTGACCAGTGACCTGACTGTGCATTAAAGGACAGCCGTGGACACGTAAGAGAGCCAGGCAGGTTGTAATGTGGCATATCACGCTGCTGCTGACGTTATGTGATCATTCGTGTCTGTTTGTTTGTTGGCTGGTTTGTTTGTTTGTTTATTTGTCAGCAGGATTACACAAAAACTACTGAACCACGTTGAATTTTGTGATGGGATGGGGTATGGGCCAGGGAAGAACCCTTTAAATTTTTGGGCAGATCCAGATCATTTACTATAAAATGGTAAATTGCTAAGAAGTTAAAGCTCAGGTCATCAACTCGTTTTTCCAGAAGTGTCTTTGTTGCTCTTCCACTGATAAATGACTAAGAAAAATTCTATTCACTATTCAGCTTTTAAAAGCTACAGTCACTTCAGTGTACTGAGCAACTTTACACAGTGATCAGGCACCTTACTCATGCTAAGAAGTTAAAGCTCAGGTCATCAACTCATTTTCCCAGAGGCATCTTTGCTGTTCTTCCACTGATAAAAGCCCAGAAAGATTCTATTCACGGTTCACTATCCTCTGAAGTCTGTTGCATGTTGTTTAACATTTGCCTTGGTGGAGGTCTGCGTTCTGCTGAGCACATTTTCTAGTTTTATATGTGGATACTTCTGTGTTTCCTCACTGAACCCACACACCTTTCACTCACTTTTTAAAGAACTTCCAACAGCAACAATCAAGACATCAGTTAAAGCCAGCTCCCCTGCAGTCAGTGGACCACAAGAACACTAAAATAGTTTAATGTGTACAAACCCATAGTTCTATGGATTTGAGCACACAGTCACAATCAATTCTTAAAGAAAATAACTGTCAGATGTACTGATAATGAAAATAATTGTTCATTGCAGCTGTATAGGTCTCCTACAGTATGATGGAATAATACAACCCTAGCTGAGGTTTGTTAAATACATAATGCACAGAAAAAACTAAAGTAATTTGATAAAAAACAATACAATTACAATAAATTATCACAATATAAATTAAAATGCTTCACGTCCTAAAACTAGATTTTGTAGAGTCCCTCTACAAGACCAGTGCTTACAACACAGACGATAGAGGAACCAAGATAGTTGGTATTTTACCTTCGTTGTGCAAATTTCTGACAACTTTGCGATTAATCAAATGACGCATACAGAAATTATATGGAGAGGTCTAGGACCCCTGGTCAGTTGCACGCTTTGCCTGGTTGGTAATCCAGCCTTCACCACCACCACCAGTGTCTAAAGACCATCAGGGGGACATTCCTGTACAGCTCACAGTATGACTACCATCTTATATTTTATGTCTCATCACACCTCACGTTGTCAAACAGCAGTTCTATAGGATATTACTGCTATTCACATGTACAACACGTAAAGTCCCAAATAAAACTCTATCGGTTGTTACTGCTGGACAGGAAGCGGTAACGCCATCCTCTGGGCTTGTGTATGAAGAGACAGTTATGACTCTGGAGTATGAGGTCAAAGCAGCTAAAGCTGCAGTTATACTTCTCCATGCTGCAGATGAAAGTGCAGCGGTGACATGTGTGGTGCTTTCTGTTATACTTGTATGTTGAACATTTGGTTGACACACCCACCTCCAACCTACCTCCTGACAGGAGTTGGAACAACCAACTTAACACACATGATGTTGTTGAGGTTTGGGAGGTGTGTGCATCAGCTCCTCTATGCGCCTTTGTGGCCTGTGTTCAAGCAACCAGTACACTCCTTCAGAACTGTTCTTCAGATAGTCGAAGAACTTTGGAAACCTACTCTCACCACAACGTTCTGACGTGAGATTAGGGGGATCTGTGTCCGAACATTTCTGTAACTTTCTGAAACCGACGAATTGACAATATCTCTGCATTTAAACAATATCCATTCTCCTAACTTCTCCATGATGACCAGCTTTTAAACCCACCTTCCAGTGTGGAAATTTAGATCAGATAGAAACACTTTGTATTTTCAGCGTGATCGGACAACAAATTGTACGAACCAGTTCTGGTTGAGTGGAACTCTTACACAGCACTAACACTCTGCAATCCTGATGTCATCTGCAGCTTCAAACAGTCCTCCAGTCAAAGTCAGAAGAGTTCAGCCTCATACACCACGGAACAAGACCTAAGCTCAAGTCCATGAACTGTCCATCACTCACAGAAAACCGGGTCCATGAACCATTCATGACACACAGTACACCGGATCCATGAACTGTCCATCACACACAGTACACCGGGTCCATGAAGACATTGAGACGTTCAGACATACGGATCTGAGAAAGGCTGAGCTAAATCAGATTTACTTTCGCAGAAATCCTTTTTGCTTCCACCTCAGCCTTTCTATATCTGTGAATTATGTTAAACAATGAAGAGTGAATAATGGGCAGGGAAAGGATTACAGATTGTGTTTTTTAAAACAACAGGGTAGTATGATGCTCACTCCATGTAACAAACACATTTTTTGTTAACGTAAAATATGAATTGAGGTTTTCATTTCCTCAAGTTCAGATGAGTGAACAAATGGCTTCTGTCACTCAATACCATATGGCAGAAGCAGACATGTGATGAGGTAAATCTGCTCAGTGTCCCTGCTGTCCTGCGAAAGTTAATCATATATTTGCTCCAGAAACACCAAAACACCAACCAGACAGATGGTCCAGGACTTACTGAAGCAGAGAGGACAGATGCTCCATAAGCTCATTGTGTGTCTCTGACGTGCAAAACACAAACACTTTTTTACATGCTAATGCTGACACACAAATAACATGAAATGTAAACCGATCATCCACAACATTAAAACCATTTAGCAGTTTTAATGTTTTGGCTGATTGGCCAGTTCTGCGCAGCCCAGTTTAAAGCCAGTACAAGAATTCACTTAAGAAAAGCCAAAATTTAAAATGTGCGCCCTGGTGAGCAAATACTGGATTTTATTCTCTTCTATTCTCATTTTTACTGTAAGACTTTAAACTTACTTTTACTATATATAATACTAAATTGTTTTATTTATCTACATTGTTGATATGAGGGCAAAAAAAAAAATGTAAACAAAGAAAGAAATAGACAATAAATGTACTACAAACCTGCAAAAATATTTTAGGATTCCTTAAATAAAATAAGATTTGCACCTTTGTGTTGTGAACTTTACTAATAATTACATAATAATTGCACTGTTTTATGTGTTTTGTTTAGTTTAATGTTTTTATATTTTGTTGTATTTTTGGAATTTTTCTCTACTTTATTTGCTGCACTTTTGTATCGTATTTAATCGTGGTGCTTAGTTCTAATTTGTTTTTTCCACTTTGTATCATAGTTTTAAAAAGTGCTATATAAACAAGGTTATTTTTCTCATTATTAAATGTTCCAGCAGACAGTATGTCTGAGAAGATGTGAAACAACAGTTGGTGTGTTTACTGTTAACAACAGATGCCTCTTCAGCTGCAAACATTTGACATTTTGTAACTGTCTGCCAGTTTAACCGAAGACTCTCAAGCTTTAATCATTGTATAGTAACATGTTTAAAAGGTTAGAGTAATGGGTGGTATTTTTTACTTTTCTTTTTTTACTTTTCTTTTTTTATGGCTTTATGCAAGTGTGCCCTTTGAAGTACAATAAACTAAAATGTAAAGTACACTCTTATCACATTTGTGTTACAGGTAAATTGTAAAGTTTTTTTTCCTTTGTAAACTCTATATTTGAATATTATAATAAAGAAATGAGAACCTACCTGTGTTTTGTCGGAGCTGTAGTGAGACTCTGTGTATCCTCTAAGGTGTGAGTGTGTGAGGCTTTACTGGTGTGCAGGTTATATTAGAGGAGGTGCTTTAGAGAGAGCCACCTGGAACACTAATCTATTGACCTACAGTAAACCCCATCAGCTGATTTAATGTCACTGCCCCCACACCCACAACCACACCCACACCCACACCCACACACACACACCCACACACACAGCACAGAAGAAGTCAACAGAGAGCTAGAAGTAAAAGCATCACATCAGACAGTATCATCACAGCTGATGCCAGTATGATCCTGTTGTAAACTCTGTGATGTCAGGTCAGCTGGACTCAAACATTTTCCCATCATTGGGACTTCCACAACACTATGAATCATTTTTAGTGTTTAATGAACTACTTTTTGTTCAACAGTACTCTGAGTGCCTCAGTATACATACTGTATATAAAATATGATGTCAACCTTGATACAGTTGAGGGGTGTTATCAAAAATATCACATTACCCGTTTAGGAATTACAGCCATTTTTATATATAGTCCCTCTTTTTCAGAGGCAAAAAGGAAAATTGGACAAACCAACATCATTATAAATACAGTTAGATCCATATTTATAGTTAGGTCCACAATTTTCTTAATTGCCTGTACACCACTACGATGTAGTTGAAATTAAGCCATCAAGATGTGATTGAAGTGTAAACTTTCAGCTTTTATTCAAGGGGTTTAACAAACAAAATTGCATTAACAGTTTAGGAATTACAGCCATTTTTATACATAGTCCCTCATTTTCAGAGGCTCAAAAGTAATTTGACAATTGACTGACAGTTTCATGGCCAGGTGTGGCCTGTTCCCTCGTTATTTCATGACAAATTAAGCAGATAAAAGGTGTAGAAATGATTCAAACTGTAGAATTTGCATTTGGTAGCTGTTCATGTGAACTCTCAATATGCAGTCGAAGTGGTGTCACTGCAAATGAAGGAGGCTGAAAAAACAAAACAAACATATCAGACAGATAGCAGAAACTTAACGAGTGGCCACATCAACAATTTGGTTAAAAAGATTGAATCCACTGGCGAGCTCAGCGACACCAAAAGGCCTGGAAGACTGTAGAAGACAACTACAGTGGATGATCACAGAATTCTTTCCTTGGTGATGAATACCCCTTGACAGGATGAAACCAAGGTTAACTTGTACCAGAATGATGAGAGGAGAGTTAAATAGAAGGAAAGGAATGGCTCATGATCCAAAGCATACCAAATCATCTGTCAAACATGGAGGAGGCCGTGGTATGGCATGGGCATGTATGACTGCCAATGGAACTGGGTCACTGGGTGTTTATTGATGATGTGACTGCTGACAGTGTATAGGGCTACACTATTCTCTCAGATTCAGCGAAATGGTGCAAAACTTATAAGACACTGCTTCACAGTACAGATGGGTAATGACCTAAAAATTATTACGAAAGCAACCCAAGAGGCTCTCAAGGCAAAGAAATGGAATATTCTTCAATGGCCAAGTCAGTCACCTGACCTCAACCCAACTGAGCATGCTTTTCACATACTGAAGACAAAACTGAGGACAAAAAGACTCATAAACAAGCAGTGATTGAAGGCGGTTGCAGTGAAGGCCTGGTAAAGCATCTTAAGGTAGGAAAATCATTATTGGGTGATTTCCATGAGTTCAAGACTTCAGGCAGTCATTGACTGCAAGGGATTTTCATTCAAGTATTAAAAATAATCCTTATATTTATAATTGTGTCGGTTTGTCCAATTACTTTTCAGCCTCTGAGAATGAGGGACTATGTATAAAAATGGCTGTCATTCCTAAACGGTTAGTGCCATGTTTTTGTTACACTACACTTCAATCATATCGTGACAGTTTCTTTTTAAATTGTGGTAGAGTAAGTAGGCAAAATTACAAAAATTGGTTCACTGTACAAATAGTTATGGACCTAACTGTATAAGGATTATTTTTAATACTTGGATGAAAATCCTGTAACTCCTGAACAGGGAAGATTTTTATCACATCTGTTGTGAATATTCCTGACTTCTGACGATTCTACTGATTTCATGACCTTTCATCTTGTGACACTCTTCACTTGGTTTTTCCTTGACCAACACGATACTTTTCATTAATGTATGGTTTTGCATAATTAGAGTTCCCACAAGATGAAAGTTTTGTTGGGACCCTCTGACATCCAAATATTGATTGTTGCAGCTTTTCTAAAGCTGCAACAATCAATATTTTTATACTAGCAATGGATCAAATAATTTCGACAATGTGAACGATGCCTGTGGTTGTAATGAACCTACAGAGAATTATTAGCTGAATTTACAGCTCCCCTTGGCTTTACACACTGTTTTGTTCAGTTACCTGTCTGGCCCTCAACTTTACTGTTCTGGTTCACTCTCACGTCATCATTTTCGGCCACAGCAGCAGCTGTTTTCAGAGAAAAAGCTGTAAAAAGCCACTTTCCACTAGCTGCTCAGCAGCAAACAGCACACAGACACAGTTAGAGACTAGCTGGTAAACACAGTGGTGCATTTAGTATCTAAAGAACCACATATTTCCCTCAAGATTTGATAGAGACCAAATATTGGACTTGTGTCCAATATATGTCAGTGTGTGTACAGATTGATATACTGCCCCCACCATTATGACAAACTTCACGTTTGCTAAGACTCTCAGAATAATCAAACAGTATGTCGTTCTACACTCTTGCACTGCAGCCTTTTCTATTAAACATATAGCGAATCAAAATGAAAAATGTACTTAAAAACTCCACTCCAGAAATAACAATACATCTGTGGGTAAATAAATGTATGCCGTTATTTCCTTTTTCTGTTCTATTTTCTGCTGATTCAGAGAATCATAACATCTCAATCCTATGAAAAAAGAAAACAAACAGAAAAACAGATGAAATACATTAATAAATATGAGAAATAAGAGCTGGAGATGTATTCAACTTTTCCAAAACTAATGAAAGCAGAACCAAAGTTATCATGTTCATCTGTGAAACAACAATGTATGAATCGATTGAGTTTTGTGTGAGAGAATTTATCACTATAAAATGTCACTGTTAAAAGGTCTCAACTCAGTTTCTGTTGACTCTGCACTTTACCAGGTACTTGATGTCCATCACTAGAGCTTTTTATACATGTGAATGTCATTACATGAACATTGAGTTTTATTCTCCTCACCCTACTGCAGACCTCTGGAGGAACAGCTCTGAGCAGGAGAATAAAAAAGCCAAAGAAAGATGATGGATGTAAATACAATTTTAAATTTTAAATTCAGGCACAATTTCAGATACTAATCTCAGTAGATTTCTCTCTGAAATTGATCTGGAAGTATCTGAAATTGAAACTGAGAAAAGAAAAGAGCTTGTTCTCCTGTCCTCTCCTGGGAGAGTCAGTAAATAAATACATGTAATCTGTGTGTTGAGTATAGAAACTGGTCCACCTGAGATTTCTAGTACACTGACAGGACAACTGTCTTATTTTCATGTCCTCTTCAGCTCAGTTTATACTAACAGGCAGTCCACAAATTCCTGATTGACTGATTAATAGATTGACAGCTTAGAGTTTTATTTCAGACTCTAGTTGACAATACATACAACGAGTCAGTCTGTCTCAGTCAGTGTCAGCAGCATGCAGAGCAGATGCCCAGTCCTGGTCTGACGGGGGGTCTGGCAGGATCCAGCTCTGAGGAACCCAAGAACCATCGGGATGATCTGCAGCAACCATAAACACGTCCCACTCTCTCCTGAAAGAAAAACACAATACAGTCCAGACAAGTTATTCTATCTTTATTTCATTCTCTACGTGGTAGCAAGGGTGCGTGTCAGCCATTTTCACTAAACAGATGTTGACACGTGACAGCAGGAAAGTCACAGGTGACAATAATCAAACTAATGAAGTCTGAATTCAGTTTCAGGGTCCTGGTTTTGTTCATGCTGGTTCACTGTCACATTAGGCAAGGTATGAGGGGATGGAAACTTTTAACTGAATTTCCAGAAAATGGTCCAAAGTAAAATGTGACTGAAATCTTGTTTCCATCCACTCCTGTTGTGTGAATATGAGTTGAGTGGTTGGTGGAGATACACAGTTGGTGGAGCTATTTCTCCAGTAGCTGCCAGTAAACCACTGCATAAGAGGACACAATGTGATGAGGTCATTGAAAGAACTCCAGTTAATCTCAAATGATGGAAAACCATGTGGAAAACATGATGGCATTTCTGTTTGTTTCATGTATTAATGTGAGGAAGGTTCCAGTCTCCACACAGATCTGATGTTGGAAGGAAGGAACCATTGACATTGAAGTCACATGCTTCATTTATTCAATAAGTCTGTTTCACATTGGCTTTTATCCACACAACTACTGTTACACCTCAGACAAGAAGAAAAACTTTAACACTGATCTACATTTTTTTTCCATTTCAAGTGTTTCCGCTCAAGTGTTTTTGCACAATTTGAAAATGCTCAAAAAAAACAGGCGGACAGAAACTCAATTGCTGTCATGATTTACTGGGACACAGAGTCATTGTTACGGTCATAAGTAACACCTGTGTTTTACCTGCTATGACAGATCTAAATAGAGTATCTGCTGTGTGACTGGCCTGGTGCTGTCAGCTACTGTGTCATTCTAAAAACATTCACCAGATCGTGCCAATGTTACAGAAGATTCTCTCATAATTAGCTTTAATGACTAAATTAAGCAACTGAGTGTTTTCACCTTCCGTCTGTTGGACTTTTATAGGTTAGACTAACATTGCTCACGATACAGACAACAGCACTCTGGTGGAGACATTTTTACAATGGTGCATCCTACAACACTTGTTGTTTGACAAGTCACATCCCAGCTACAACCCGCAGGCTGAATACAGAGAGATGACTTCAGTACAACCGAACAACATCAGAGTGGATTAATAACATTTAATCTTCAACATTTCACCTCTGTTCACTTCTACAAAAGATTAACCTATTTTTTTCTGTATTAAAAGGTTTTTAAAAATTCCACTTGAGGCAAATTTGTGATTTGTCATATAGGGCTGTATAAATAACACTGACTTGACATGCCTAACCTGATTTGTATTAAAGCTTGCAGTGAGTGTTGTGCCTGGTTGTAATATTCGCTGAATGGCTGCAGGATAGAATCAACAGGAAGCTGATCTGGGAAACAAACAGGGAAAAATAATTAAAAACAATATCATAAAAAACACACACACACATACATATTTGACTCAATCATACTGTTTTTACACTATGGCGTTACCTCCAAACAGCATGGCATCCACTCTGTGTTTCCTCTGAAGCTGTCTCTCTCTCTCCTTCTGCACTCGTCTCTCCTGCTCTCTCCTCCTCTCCTCCTCCTGCTCTCCTTCCAGCATCACCATCAGAGCTTTCTCCTCAGCTGAGTAAACCGCTGTCCTCCTCTTCATCACACTCCTCAGCTGCTCCAGTCGACTGCTGAACACCTCATCACAGTCCTTTGCTGTGACAATACCTGACACACAGAGACACACAGAGACACGTCTTCACCTGTTCACCAGGCTGCTACACTCGAGGGATCTCTCCATGTTACTGTGGACTCACATGCTCATCCTAAAGCCCATTTCAGTTTTGTACCCCTTAACTTTAATCTGATGGAAATTTAACATGTTGGTCTCATGACTGAATTAACAGTTGGTCTAATGTAAAAGTCATGATGGTAATCTGAATGTCAGACCTGAAACATTTTTGTTTATTAATTTCAAGACAGCACAAGGTGAAACATGCAGAGAGGGAGAGATTAATGTGCATCTTGTTCTGCCTTCTGACATCACTGTGATAAAAGTATTATCTCAGTCTTTATCTCAGATGCACAAAGAAAATAAAATCTGTTTTATAAAGCATGAGAAACTGTAAAAGAACCAATTTAACGGAAGAGGTTAAAAAACTCTTGCAGTAGTAATATGATCACCAGTCTCTCCATGTATTTTTAAATTTCCTTCATGCAGCCAGTAAAACTCTTTACATACGGCATGTGAACCAAGAGTAAATTAAATGAGAATTCTAATGTAACTTCCTGTCATCAATGTGCTCAATCAGATTTTTTAAAACAGCAGTGGATTCACTGTGAGAAAAGGAGGAAAGCGTCCCTCAAACCCACCATGGTAATTCATTAAAGCTTCAACAGCAAAATAAATCTTAAAATCCACCAGAGATGCAGCCAGAGAGAGAGCAAAAACACTCTCTTCTCACCATATCATAACATTTTAACTCTCTGTCTCTCAATCACTTTAATAGATAAGATGAAGCCTGCAATATTATGAGAAAGGGACATAGGTTCCTCTCACCTTTCCTGGATGCTGCCTCTTTCCTCAGCCTGCGTAGTTTCTCCAGAGATCTTAGGATGTCCTGCATCCTCTTCACGTCTGCCTGTTTCTTCCTTACTTCACAGAGAACTGAGTCTGCAGCCAGCTTCAGCTCCTGCTCCTGGTACACAAACACGTACAGACCTGGCATTTATTATTCTCCTCTGCTGCTCTCTCCTTATCTTCTCTTTGTAACAGAATGACTAATAACTGTGAGTCATCATCATCATGTCTACATCAACAAGAACCCATTTGTTTTTAAATTACAGGATTTTAATCCAGTACAACTACAAAATACATTTGATAAAATGGGTAATACCGGGCTCCATCAGAAAAGCTGCAGCCTGCTGTCTGTACTGGTGGCTTTCTGAAGACCCTGTACACCACCAAAAGTAATGAATAGAAAAGGTCGAGCACGACATACTAATTTAAAAGTCATTTTACTGTTCACCAACAAGTTTCTTCATTGTTCAGCAGTGAAAATGTTCTCATAATTAGCCTTTGGTATTGAGTTTTCTACCCTGTGCACATCCTCAGGTGTGGCCAGTAGAGACCAGACCTGACCTAAAAGCAGAGTGAATAATGGACTTTCATTAGACATTTGCCAGGAGGACAACGGAATGCTGATATTGCTCTTTGTGTCTGTTGGCTCTGTAAACAGGCATTTGTTTACTAACTCATTAACCATAATAATAACTTTATAAGGTGATAACATGTCTAAGTTTGCTCATCAGCTTGTTGTAGAGTTCTTCTGCCCTTAAGTACCAACATCTCTGAATCCTGTGATGACAAGTGATCTTACCTTCTTCCTCTCCTCTACTTCATGTATCTGCTTTATCCTCCATGTGTCTATAGCAGCCTCTCTCTCAGATATATGTTCCTGTTTGTGTTTCTCCTCCAGCTGCAGCAGTTTGCTGGTTCTCCATCTCCGGGCCCTCCTCTTCCCGACACGGCTCAGTTTAGCTTTTAATATATTTAACCACTCTCCGTCGCTAAGGAGTTTCACTGTTTCCTGGAGTGCTCTCTTCATAGTTAAAACAGTCAGATAGGAGTCAGTCCACACACAGTCATTTTCCACGTTGTGTTTCAGAGTTTGACAGGACTTTTCCAGCGCTGAGATGAGCTGAGCTGCCCCGTACAGAGCCTCTCTCAGGGCAGGGACACAGCTTTGGTGCGACCGCTGCTTTTGGGTGTGCGGGCTCTTCGACACTTTACCCCTGCTTTGCAAGAACTGTCTGAGCCAGTGTGCATCCCGCCTCCTTTGAAAGGCGGCATCATCCTCAGGCTGTGCTGTTGTTGTTCCTGGTCTCCAGTGGGGGTCTTGACCAAGAGGAGGAGTAAAGTGCGGGCCGCCGAACTTAGCCCCAGCCTCATGTAAGTCCGCATATTCCTTCTGCCGGTTCTTAACGAAGTCTGACACCTGTTGAAAGTCATCCTCGGGGGGGTGAGGACCGGCTCTAAGCTGCGCGAGGTTGCTACATGTGTTTACTGGAGCGGAGGGCACTGTGATCGGGAAGTGTCCCGGTGAAGGACAGCCGAAAGGAGGCGGAGGGACGCAGAGATCAAATCCATACGGAGGGGCCAATCGAGGCCCCCTAAAACCCCCCACTCTGGAAGACGGTGCGGGGAAACTGAGTCCGTAGACTTGGTGACTGACATATCCCGGTGGAGGAGTCCACCGAGGAGCAGCGTGGTCTGTCTGTGTCGGTCCCGATGAAGGAGCCCACTGTGTCGGTTCAGGATCCGCGCTGTTCGGAGGAGGCCTGTTAGTGTTGTACGGGGTCTCCAGAAACCCGTCAGTATAGACAGCAGGCTGTTGCTTTTCTGACGGAGCCCGGTATTGATATGTATTGTCCATGTCGGGTAAACCGAATCTCTAGGAAACCTTCTGCACAACACAAACGAACAACATCTACTACTACTACTACTACTACTTCTTCTTCTTCTTCTTCTTCTTCTTCTTCTTCTTCTTCTTCTTCTTCGTCTTCTTCTTCTTCTTCTTCTTCCTCGGTGTTTATCGGCGGTTGGCAAACAAGATTACCGCCACCGACTGGACTGGAGTGTGGAACAGGAGATTATAAAAAAAAAAAAAAAAGATTCTTTTAGCTAAATCGTTTTTTTTTAAACTTAATAATATCACCTACTGTTTTCCCCATGAGACATGACAATGAAAAGTCATGGTATTTCGCCTAACTTAATGGCTGAAGAAGGTGATTTCTTTTAAAACTGTATTTCATCTATCAAGTAGTACATGTTCGACTGTTTCTTATTGGCAACAATGTGTGCATTTTCCAGTTGGGTGATTGTCTGTTTTATATAATGTATGGTTGAGTCCGGTATTACCTATTCTCTGATGGGTGATGATATTTTTTGTCTTAATTTCCTTCCCTCCATCTTCCCAGCATCAACATGTCTTTCTATAATGTAGAAATGTATTCCCGTTTCATTGTCATCCCAATACTCCTGCTCCTCCATACTGATTTTGCATATCTCCTAATGAGTGTCTTAGCTTCAGGTTTGCTTAACAGGACCTGTAGGTCTACTTCCTTAATTCTGAGTGTTTGTTTGACCAGAATATCCACCTGCTCATTTCCCTCCACACCAACATGAGTTGGAACCCAAAGGAAGCACGTAGATATATGTACATTATAAGGAATATTTCATTGATAATACCTGTCATAAATGATGATGTGCCAGATTTTATGTTTGAATAGCTAAGTAAGTACTGAAGTAGCTATCAGGTGCAGTGGCATTATTTATTTCCTTCTCCTCTCTCCACTGCAGGGCTAATATTATTGTCAATAGCTCTGTGGTTTATATGGACAAATTGGCTGTTATCCTTTTCTTAATATGACTTACTTACTGGGATACACTTTTTTCACATTATGTTATGTTGCAGCCTTATGCCAAATTGGTTTAAATTCTTTTTTTTTTCTCTCATCAATCTACACTTAACACCCCATACTGACAAAATGAAAACAGAATTTCAGATTATTTTTTTTTTGCAAATTTATTATATGAGGGTAAAACAACCAATCACTGGCACTCTTGTACATTTGCATAGTGATAACATTATCCTATAGAGTGTTACATTATTACAAAACAAACAAAGAAAAACAAAAAAAGGAAAGAAAGGACAAGAAAAGAAAAATAAAGGTTTTTTTAGAAATGGTTTGGGGTTGCCTAAGGGAGTACAGACTGAAAGTGCTCCATAGTGTGTCTGAAGAAGCCAAGTTCAGTCACTTGCTCCAGCCTTGAGGGTGTCTAGGTGGGCAACGAAAAATGAAGCTGGTTCTGGTGAACCTCAGTAGCTTTTGTCTGTCTGAAGGAAAACATTTCAGCCGTCCACCTTTGAAACCTTGAGGATTTATTGTTGCCACCCGATAGCCAAGTGGTTAGAGTGCATACCACATGGGAGTAAATACCCGGGAACCTGAGCAGCGAGTCCCTGGTTGAACTCCTGGCCAGCTGGACCAATTGCTGCATATCATTACCCTAATCCCTTTACCACATTTCTTGTCTGCCTTCACTTTCCTTATCCCATCAAATGAAGGCATAAAAATGCCCCCCAAAAAAATTAATCTCTTGGTTGCGATAAATCAAACATCAAATTGTTTTAGGTAGGTGTAAGGGAAACTCTGAACAGCTGATAAACTTAATGTCTTTGCCATACACCTGAGAATACCAGACAGAATTGTCCAACCAGCATCATGTCAGTTTGTGACAGAACCAGTGCCTTCAGTAATTCTGCATCTGTCACACTGAGGTGAAACAGAGTGAAATATCTTCTGCAATCTGGACCTGGAACAGTGTCACCACTAACCTGGACCTGAATCAGCTGGTGTCTACTCATATTCTGGGGTTTTCAATGAGGGAGAAGGAGTATATGTCATTTTAAGAATTTTTAGTTTGTTAATTGAACTTTTTGTGGAAAAGCACAAAAAACACAAGTAATATTCCAAGTATAGTATTTGTATAAGTTTTAAAACATCACTGGAGGGGATCTATAAACCACAGTATGTAGTGAAAACTAGCTGTAACTCTGACTGCTACAACAGTAAAAAGCTCCTCACACAGTAATGCATCAGTGATAATAATTAAGTTATATTGAATATGTTAAATATAATACTGATAGGAGCCATAATGAGTACTTGTACGTCTGATACTTTAGGTATATTTTGTTGAAAATACTTTTGACTGCAGGACCTTTACTTGTAATGAAGTGTTTTTACATTTTTGTTTCGCCACTTTTACTTAAGTAAAGGATCTGAATACTCTTTATACTTCTGCCACTACTGTTAATTTGCACCACAATACCCAGAGAGTTGCTTGCAAATCTCTCAGATATCATACACATATATCATATATAAAACCTCTCCAAATAGTGTAAAAAAGCATATAAGATTTCAGTATCAATCACAAAACACAAACAAAGACTTTTCTTTTCTCAATACATCTTTTCCTCACAATCACGTCTATTTGTAGTCCTAGGCAAGCTAGACTGTCACAGTGCTATTTAGAGATCATGTATACAGGGACATAATGAATAACAACATGGTTACTTGCAGTATGCGCAATGAAAATATATCCTGAAAATGATCAAAGGAATTGTAAGTATCATGACTCAGATTTTGTGCAAGAGTGTGCCTCAACTCAAGTCACATAGTAATTAGTTGAACAACTAATAGAAAATAAAATACAAGCTGTATGACCAAAGCAATAAAGATAAGAAAAAAAGAAAGAAATAAAAAAGAGAAGAAAGTGTTAAACTGTGTTGGAAGTATGTGTTGCACACGGCATAAATGAAATCTTGAACCTGTTGCGGATCCTTTTTTGAAACCTGTATCTCCAAACAGACGGGAGGAGGTAAGGTTCCTTAAGGAGAGGATGGTTTGGTTTGATATGATGGATTTAGATTTTGGTGTGAGTTGTCTGCCACTGTAGACAGATGATCTTACTCACGGTCTTGACAGTGTTTCCCAGTTAATTCCAAGTTCCTCAATTTAATGTGGGCCTACTGTAGGCAACCGGCATACTGTAAGTCATGTAATATTAACAGAATAAAAATAAATATCAGATCATTGGTGGTCAGCCATCAGTAAAAGTCGGTTATGGATTACAACTGCTCCTCAGTAGAGAAATGAAAGAGACTGTTTTATATTGAAGGATGAGACACTCCTGCACAGATGAACAGAAACCTGATATGGCTAATATTAGGATCAAACAGCGATATGAATAAGCAGGTCATGTTGAGACGATTCTTCACCTAGAGGAACGAAATGTTCACAAACAGCCCTGCAGTCGCAAACACGTTGATAAGTGTGAGAACAGCTTGTTTTAGATGAGCTGAGATATGAAATACAGAGGGGAACCTGCAGGGACTACTACTGTGAACACCTATGACAGACATGTCCCTGCTGGAGCTCAGGCAGGCAGAGAAAGTCCATCACTGATGGCTCAAAAGATCCAGAACATCAGACAAGAGGGGTTAGTTTTTCAGTAGCTGACAGAGAGGTGGCTGCAATATAGCAAACACTAAATGATCTGGGAGTTTTCTCATTGGAGAGGCTGCAGTGGTCTTGGCGCTGCAATAGAGGAGAATAAACCAGGAAATAGTTTAATCTACTCTGATTCTCTTTTGGACTCAAGAGCTGGCGATTCCTTCTATTCAATATTATTCTTTTTAAAGTGTTACAGGTTCTCTCCAGAGTTACACAACATGGTGTCACTTCACCTACACAGGGAGGTCTGAAGTGAAATGAGGAGGCGCACAGGCCAGTAAAGCAAGGTCTACAGAGAGACACTGTTGATGTAGTCCCATCAAACACAGAGACGCTTCTTTGATTTTTATCAGATAGAATCGATGCACCACACTCCGGAGCACAGGGAGGCGGTAAAGCCCTGATACACTGGTTGCCTAATCCGAAGAAAACGGACACTCACTCACTCACTCACTCACGCGCACATATATACACAGTGTGTATATGGACAACAGGCAGTAAGTACAGATCACAGAGACACAATTACAGTTAATAACATTGTAACGGGCTACCGTTAGTCGGTGTGTGGCCCTGATATCACTGACTGTAGATAAACAGGAGACCGTGTGTGTGTGTTTGAGAACTTGTACCAGTTTGAGTTTTAGACCATTGGAGTAAGGACATTTTCGGAAAGTGAAGACATTTTGGCTGGACCTCACTTTCTGACACACCTTCAAAGGACTGTTTGAGGGTTAAGACTTGGTTTTAGGGTTAGTGTTGGAACTAGGTTTAGGTAAGAGTTAAGGTAAGGGTTGGGGTTAGGCATTTAGTTGTGCTATTTAAGGTTAGGTTAAGGGGCTAGGCAATGCATTCTGTCAATTAGTGTCCTCAAAAAGACAGAAGTACAGAAGAAGTGTGTGTGTTTTATTTTTATTTATTTATTTATTTTTAATTAATTTATTTATTCTATTGTAGCTCGGTGGGCGGTGTCAAAAGCTTTGCGGAAGTGTGTGAAACAGGAGTCATATGACCAGGCAGCAGCAGCCGGAGAAAATGGTTCCGAGATATGGATAAAATCCTCTTGACACGGTGACTAACATCCACAGGCAGCACGGTAACAGCACTGTTAAATCTTAATTATACACGACAAATATATTTAATCACCGAGTCCTCACCGGAATCTGTGAGTAGCAGATGTTCACTAACAGTTAACACATTAGCTGTGATATTTGTCGAGTCAGAGGTTTGTTTTACTGTGGCATTAACAGGTGGATCAGTGTTACTCCATTATTTCTTTCCTCTTTACTCCCTGCCTGACTGTCTGTCTCTGTCGCCTACTGTGACTCTCTGTCTGTGACTGTCTGTCCCTGACTATAACTCTTGTCTGTGACTCTCTGCCTCTCTCTGTGACTGTCTGCTTCTGTCTGTGAATGTCTGTCTCTGACTATGACTCTCTGTCTGTGACTGTGTCTGTGAATCTCTGTCTGTATGTCTCTGACTGTTTGCCTCTGAAGCTATGTCTGTGACTGTTCTTCTGTCTCTGACTGTCCGTGACTGTCTGGTCTGTGACTTTGTCCTCAGATGGAGGAGATTAAAGTGTCTCCTGACTACAACTGGTTCAGAAGCACAGTGCCCCTGAAGAGAGTAAGTACCTAATGATTTCCAGTGTGATGGTGGTTGCAAGTACACATCAACACAACAACATGTGATCTTGTGTAATTAATGAATATCTGCCGGACGATGAACACATTGATGTTGATATTGATTGGCCAAATGTTCTAGCTGTGGACCTGGTTTCTGCTTTAAAATTTCCTCACAGAACAGACCTCGTGATGAGCCTGCTGTCAAATGAAATGCTGTTTTAGAATGATAAAGCTGGCGTTAACGCAATTATCTAGATTTTACTTTTAAACAATCTTTGTACGATCAATGTCATTACATACATCAAAACATTGTTTATAGTTTAAATTAGATTTTAAGCAAATCAGATTTAAAACATCACCTCAGTCAACCTGAAAACTTTCAAGCATAAAAGCTTCTCATAGCAACAAGTCAGAGAATTAAATGCTAAAACAGTCAGGATTTGTCCATTTATTTTTGATCATAAGTTGAGTGAATATATAACTATGTATAAACTAGGTGATTGTTCATATTTTATATTAATTAGCTGACTGGAAATGACAAGCACACTGCAGGAGAGAGAAGAGAGATGAAAGTGAAACAAAAAAATATTAAAGAAAGAGGGAAACAATAATATATCTATGGAGGAAAAACAATAACAGCAGCTATAATAGTACAAGAGCAAATTGAGAAAGGACCCATTGTGGTGTACAGTGGATCCAGAAAGTATTCAGTTCCCTTCACATTTTGGACAAAATATAGTGTTGTAGATTTAATTTTAACTGGATAAAATTTGCCATTTTAGCCCAACAATCAACCCACAGTAACCCATAATGACAAATCGAAAACATGTTTTTAGACATGTTTTTATTTTTGCAAATTTATTAGAAATCAAAAACTGAAATCTCTCATTTACAAAAGTATTCTGACTCTTTGCTGTGGCACACCAGCCTGCTTGGAGTTTGCCGAATGGCATATAAAGACTCTGAGTGCATGAATAAAAATATTATCTGGTTTAATGGGACAAAAATTTAACCCTTTGGGCAGAACTCCAAACACTATGTCTGAACACCAGGCACTGCTCATCACGTGGCTTATATCATCCCTATGGTGAAGCATGGTGGTGGAAGGATGATGCTATGGGGGTGCTTCTTAGAGGCAAGGACAGGGAGACTGGTCAGAATTAAGTGAAGGATGAATTCAGCCAGATACAATGATGTCCTTGAAGAAAACCTGCTCCAGCGTGCACATGACCTGAGACTTGGGCAACGGTTCACCTTTCAGCACGACAATGACCCGAAGCATACAGCCAAGACATCGCTGAAGTGGGGGACAAGTCTCTGACTGCTGTTGGGTGGCCCAGCAACCCCATAGAACCCCTTTGGAGAGCCCTGAAGATAGCAGTTCACAGATGCTTCTCATCCAGTTCGACTGAACATTGGAAAATCTGCCAGGAAGAATGGAATAAACTGCCCAAATCCAGGTGTGCAATGCTTGTAGAGACTTACCCAGGAAGACTCAAAGCTGTAATTTCTGCCAAAGTGGCCTCTACAAAGTACAGAATTAAGGGTCTGAATACTTTTGTAAATGAGAGATTTCACTTTTTCATTTAAATAAATTTGCAAAAATTTCTAAAGACATGTTTTGAGTGTAGATTGAAAAGGAAAAAATGTCAATGTTATTAATTTACAATTAAATCTACAATACTATTAAGTGTGCAGGAAGAGCAGGGGTCTGAATATTTTCTGGAACCACTGCATTATTGAAGCTGGACCCTCACACTAATTAAGCTTTTAACTTATTTTTTAATCATTTGATTTTAACATCAACAATATTTCAGCTGTTAAAACAATGAAATTTTGTCACTTTTTGCAGTTCACTATCCATTTCCAACTAACATAAAAGTTATGTTTGTTTTTTTTTAATTTCCATGAAGCAGAGAGGTTTTTTGTCTGCCCTGTATTGATGTAATACTGTGACACCTGCTATTTTATAGTCTGTAGTGGAGTGTATGTTATGATTTCCTTAAATTAACACACCTCTAAACATTTTAATTCAATTACATTATTACATTTCTCCTATGGTGCTGGGATTTGGTCCTGAACTGAAGTGTCGGGTCTTTACACACCTCCTGTCTTCTGTCTTGTTAGTTTAATTATGCAAATCATAAACCACAGATACAGTATTTACAGTTATCTCCACCAAGTCATTTAGATGAACTCAAATAGTCATTAGTTATAAGACTAGACACCACAGAGCAGTAAATGAGTAACTGAGTGATATGTTGAATAGGAAAGAGGTTAGTTGTAGGCTGATGAACTGAACTGACATTTGGATTTGTTGGTATATGTATGTATATATGTGTATGTGTGTGTGTGTGTGTGTGTGTGTGTATGTGTGTGTGTGTGTGTGTATGTGTGTGTGTGTGTGTGTGTGTGTATATGTATGTGTGTGTGTGTGTGTGTGTGTGTGTGTGTGTGTGTGTGTGTGTGTGTGTGTGTGTGTGTGTGTATATGTATGTGTGTGTGTGTGTGTGTATGTGTGTGTGTGTGTATATGTATGTGTGTGTGTGTGTGTGTGTATATATGTGTGTGTGTGTGTGTGTGTGTGTGTGTGTGTGTGTGTGTGTGTGTGTGTGTGTGTGTATATATGTATGTGTGTGTGTGTGTGTGTGTGTGTATATATATGTATGTGTGTGTGTGTGTGTGTGTGTGTATATGTATGTTTGTGTATATGTATGTTTGTGTATATGTATATGTGCGTATATGTATGTGTGTATATGTATATGTGTGTATATGTGTATATATGTGTATATATATGTGTATATATATGTGTGTGTATATATATGTGTGTATATATATGTGTGTGTATATATATATATATATGTGTGTAT